>NC_090320.1:77932091-78238688 GCF_040869045.1 Eurosta solidaginis
TCTCTACACTAATTCTATGTATTCTGATTCAGCTATATGTTATACCCTATGGTCGTCAGAGGGTTGTGTCTCCGCTTTTCGGTACACCGTGTGCTGTAGCTAGTTATTAAACCACTGCCGCTAGATGGGTCTCCTAAGCATTATCTAAGTGAGGATAAGCGTTTTTTACGCGCAAACGTAAACGAAAACGCGTGTGAAAAAAAACACATCTAATATTTCAAAACTTTATTTTTTTTTAACCGTGCTACCGGGACTTAAGAAATAATGGTACTCCCGCTTAATGACAACAACTAACGTTCATTGGCAAATTATTATGCTTCTTTAAATAGGACAATGCAAAACCTGTTCATAAAATAACGTGCTAAAAACTAGCATAGGTGTGGTATAAGCAAACATACAAAGAAAGTACTATACAGAATAATAAATATGTGCGCAGAAGGCAATTGGGAAAATTTGTGGTTTTGGTGGGATGTGTTTGAAAAAAGTCCGATTAACGAAAGAGTTTTGGTTCAAATCACACACCCGGAAGAAAAGGTTTTGAAAAGGAAAATCTCAGCGGAGGTAAATCGCGTCAAATATTTTTTTTCAGTTGACTATTTTAAGTGATGCCGAAAGAAACCTACTTCTAGTTAACTATAAAATTTCGACTATAAACTGGGTGGTAAGTCATGCAAGATTGTCATGGCAACATCTGCAACTTTGGAATGGAAAAAGAATCAAGCCGAAATAGTAAGACTCGGTTTTTCAGTGCTCAGTAAGTTAACTAGAATAAGCAAATTTTATAAAAAAAACAAAGAAGTCAAATCTGACCCTGAGCATGGAGAATTGTGGGGTTCCAATTTAGCCGACTTTGACTGTAGCTTATACTTGCACTGAAAATCCTGCCCTAGTTCGGAAATTTATGTGTAAGAAAAATGTTTAACTAATTGTCCTGTTTTGCTGGCTCGAGGTCCATGTTTTATAAATTAAACACAATTGTTTCTTTTTTCAAAAAACCGATATATTTCGATTGCTCTACGGCAATCGTCTTCAAAGTTACAGAGCTAATAAAAAACCTTGAAGACGATTGCCGTAGAGCAATCGAAATATATCGGTTTTTTGAAAAAAGAAACAATTGTGTTTAATTTATAAAACACGGACCTCGAGCCAGCAAAACAGGACAATTAGTTGAAGAAAAAGGTCGCCAAAAATTATAAAAATGTTTAACTATAAAATTGCTTTCTCTTTTCATGCCGTTTTTTAGAAATTGTTTGAACTTTCAAAAAATATGGAAAACAAGTTTCGATTCCTATGTCCAAATCTGATTTTATATATCCAGAATAAAAGCTATTTGCAATTTTATTTCGATGTAATGCACCACCAATCGGGATTATGTAATATTCCACTAGCTTAATCCTACAATTTTTTTGAAACCTGTGAAAAAATTTGAAAATCCTAAAGTGAAATTAAGCCACTGCCCCATTTTTTAATTTTTGTGCCGTGAAAAATTTTTCCCCTACTACTATTTTTTTGTGGTTGTAGCAAATGTAACCACTAACACTATTTCTTACTGATAGTGAAACATTTTTTACTAACACTGAAAATTTAGTGGTAGTAGAATGCTGGACCAATCCCTTGTACTGTATCGAATCCCAGTACCCGAAAAGTGTCTGATAAAGAACCGCCGTGCTCCGAAACATGTTATCCACGCATCGCTGTGTTTGAAAAGTTTGTGACCGTCCAAATTTTTAAATAAAAAATTAACTTTATGTATCAAAGTTTTAGGACCACCCAACAACAACCACCATGCAAAAATAATTTTTGGTTTTTTAAAACAATTTTGTTCTGTTAAGTTTAAAATGTAAACCAAGTGAAATTAGAAGCCGAAGACGAAATATTTTCAATTTCAATCAAACAAGTCTGCAAATTGCTTAAGCCGATAAATGGGTTAAAATTTGGGCACAACGCGGTTTTTACATTTTTAAGGGCTATATGCACTCGAAACGATGTCATGAGCTCAGAATTATGTTAAGAATGCTCTGTGGAGAATCGGACTAGCTTCGAAGTAGTGCAAAACTATCGTATAGATAGACGGTGCTAGTTCTAATTCAGTTCCCCAGCAATGCTTTCAACAGACACATTTAACAGTGTGGTGGTCAACAAAAGGACAATTGCCTTCCTTTGCAGACATTTTGAACACGCAGCTCTTGATTGATTACTTTAAATACATATATCATTAAGCACTGTTGGTACACGCAAAAGATTGTTGGTGTCAATACCCAAGTTGTGCTGCTGTTCTATATAAAAACCAAAATAATAGCTGTGTTTTTTTTTATAATTATAAGCTTTTATTTACTTTCACTTGGCTGTTGTCTGTAATCAAATCTTGCAAGCTAAATTTGATACACTTCCATCCAGTGACGTCTGAATTGTTTAATTTCCCAGTTACTTATAGTTTCCGTGGTGTGTGCTTTTGTGAGTCCACAAAAGGGCTCTGGACCATAGAATGCTGATGTAGCACCCTGCTTTGCTAGGTAATCTGCATGTTCATTACCTTCATGTCCCTGATGTCCGGGAACCCATCCCAACAAAACCTTGTTTTTCGCACCCAGGGCATAAAGGATTTCAGTGTATTCATCCACTAGCTTAGATGCAACTGTGTAGGATTGCAAGGTACGCAGTGCCGCCTGGCTGTCCGACATAATGTAGATGCTCTTCGATGTTGAGCCTCTCCGCAGACATTCTCCACAGAAATGCAGACCTCTATTCCATGAATTTCTGCCTGAAATATGGTGGGGTAACATCCCACTGGTATCGATTTTTTGAAGTTTGGCCCATAGATTCTAGCTTCCGTTCTTCCGTCATCGAATTTCGATCCATCTATGTACCAGTCCTCTGAGTTAGGGTCGTTATAAGGATTCCCTATTTCCCAGTGGGTCCTGTCCACAATGGACACTCAAAGTTCCGTGAGATACTGAGCTTAGGGGCATTACGTGACGCAGTTGTAATGAGGGATTTCCTATGAAGTTTCTTATTACTTTCATATGCCCTATCATATTTCCTCCCTTCAACTCAGAAATATTTGGAAGTCTTAGTGCACCTCTTTCTCTATCAGAATAGGGAAGGGAGGTATTCCCACTAAAGCGCTAAGTGCGTCAGCAGGGGCGGTTCTCATCGCACCCGTTATGCCAATGCAAACTAATCGGTGCAGTTTGCTTAGTTTAGCCGTTGCTTTTCTTTGCGTGGCCTTCTGCCACCAAACTACAGAAGCATAGGTAACTATTGGCCTTCCGACAGTAAGGTCCAGTATACCATTTTTGGACAAATCCCCCATGTTTTGCGGAAGAGACGAGTACAGGCGAAGAAAGCTCTTGTTGCCTTGTTTAGGATAGCATTCAAATGAGCATTTCACGTGAGGGTTCTATCCAGTGTGACCCCTAGATATTTAGCCTCCATTGAGAATTGTATTTTTGTACCACCCAGGGAAGCTTCTGGGATGGATAATTTCCTTCTCCTGGTGAAAGGCACTATAAAAGATTTATGAACAATCCTTTGGTATCGCACCACGTCTCTATGATGCAAAGGGCTTGTTGCATGCGATCTGATATTGTATCTTCGTGCATTCCTGTGATGCAAATAACGAGGTCATCTGCATATCCTTGTGTGTCAAATCCCTTGGTTTTCATTAACTGAAGGAGGTCATCAATGACCAGTGTCCACAGGAGAGGGGAGAGCACGCCTCCATGTGGGCAGCCTCTTGTGGCCGCAATTGATTCAGTTGTCCCTACCAGTTCCAAATGGATTTTTCTACTCTTTAACATAGACAGCACTCATCGTATTATTATAGGGCTTATGTCCTTGTCAATCATAGCTTGTTCGATAGCTTGATGTGTTGTGCTATCGAGAGCCCCTGATATATCAATAAAAGCGCAGAGGGCTATATTTTTTGACTCTAGAGCCTTTTCTATTTTTACCGTGAGACTATGAATGGCCATCTGCGTGGATTTCCCAGACTGGTAGGCGAACTGATTCCTACACAAAGGGAGTTTATTTAGATTGACCTCCGTGATATGCTGATCTAAGATTTTCTCCATACCTTTTAGGAGAAACGAGCTCAGGCTAATTGGTCGATACGACGAGGGCAGTTGCTCGGGTTCCCCTGGCTTTGGTAAGAGTACTACCTTAACCTCTGCCCACCTGCTCGGGATATGGCCGGGCAGTAGTGATGCCTTATATAAAGTGGAAAGGACTGGGGCTATATGCTTTATCCCTTGCTGTAACATACAAGGGTAGACCCCATCCGGTCCTGGTGACTTGAATGGGCTGGAATTAGACAGAGCCCATTGCTTTGTTGCTAGGCTTTTTTCATACCTCTGATGGTTGGTAAATCTGCCATTATAGGTGGTGATTGATAGTCTGCTGTGCAGTCAGGAAGGTGTGTTTCGATTAATAGTTTGCTCGTCTCTTCCGGCCGCGTGGTATAGCTCCCATCTAGTCATAAGTAAGACCAACTGAACCTTAATTAGGTTATGCTACGCGCCACATTTTCAGAAATTTCACGCGCCCAACGCTTTTATTTAATTATCTGATCAACGCCCTATATTGATGAGGAGTGTGATGACTAGTACCTAGGACCTACATAATTATTTTCTATCTTTTAGTATTATTACTACTTAATATAAGTATTATTTTCAATAAAACCGTTTAATTTAAACATTTTTTTTAAATTATTTTATTTACTTTTTAGTGAATTTTATTAAGCAATAATAAAAGCTTATTTTTAAAAAAGTTTTTTTTTTTCTTTAATTTAATTTTACATCTATAGACGTTTATGATTAAACTTTATATGGACTGCTAAGCGTCAAACTTTACCTATCGGTACAATATGTTCTATAGCTAGTTGCCGCTGCTAACAGCTGTTTCTCGCATTTTCTTTTTTGATTCATAAGCTACCTTTTCATAGGCCGGGTCACATATATATACTTTTTTTTTATTTAAAAAAGTTTCAGTGTACATATAATTTTGTATAAGTATTTTGATTTGCACTTCAATATAAAAAATTTTTAGCAGCTCTGATTATAACCCATCAATTAATATTGACTAGTATCACCTGTGGTCGAAATTCGACCAGTCAGTCAACTCAGTCTATGCATTAAGTGTTGGAAATATAGCAAACTGGTCTAACTTACTTAACTTTTTCTTTAAAATTTTGAATTTGATCTAAGACTTTGTACTTTTTGATTGTATTTTCTTAAATTTTCTACAAACTTTTCACATGTAATTATAACGTTTTGGTATGGAGCTCCTTAAACAAAAATATAAAAATTATGTAAAATCAAATGAAATTGACATAGAATTATGGTGAAATTACTTGAAATTGAACTGAAAAATAGGTTTTTCCACACCACCCGGAAGGTTCCCGTTGGCGTGCTACCGAAGTTAGTTTTGGGTGCTCGGTTCCCCAGTAGGCCTATATCATCCATATACATATATCGCCCATTTACTTCAATAGTGTCATAATTCAAAAAACATAAACTTTTAGTTAAAAACGAAGAAATTTGCTAAAAGAATTTAGCCTATTTCACGCCACCCGTTTAATTTTGTATAAATACATATCTAATATGTAAGTGTGACACAAAACAAAAATTTCGAGTAGAACAGAGGATACCTTCATAAAAAATGAAATAAAAATATAAAAAAAATTATGTAATGAGAAAGAAGGCAGAGTTTACTAAAAAAGTGTATAATTAAAGAAAAAAAAAATAAAGTACTTAAAGTGCGAAAAAATTAAGTGAAGTGAATAAACAGTTCCATATAAAAACGCAATAAGTGCACTTAGACTTTTTTCCGGGTTTTAATGTGATCATTTTGGAAATACGAAGATTCTAATGTTCGGATATTTAATGTTGGGATTCTCATTGAGATCTCTGTACGCAATTAATTTGTATTAAATTTGTAAACACTCCATTTCATGAATATATATGACCATATCTACCATAAAATATCGTCTGTGAACGATATAATACTAAGATATAACAAAGCAGAATAAATTAGAAAGAAAAGAAAAAGAAACAAAAATATTGATATTATTCACGCAAACATATTTACTAAAATAACATTAATTTCATAACTTTAAGCGACATAAACAAACTCAGAAAACTCCATAGCACTACCTCCGCGCCAAATGCCATTAGCACCCAGATAAATTGCGGTTTAAATCAAAACCCCCACCATTGGACAGTACTCGTAGCGCTAGACCTATCAAAAGCTTTTGATACGGTCAACCATGGCTCGTTACTGCAAGACCTGGAAGGGTCTACCCTTCCCCCATGTCTTAAAAGGTGGACCGCAAATTATCTGGGTGGTCGGCAGGCATCGGTGCTATTTAGAAACGAAACATCAAAGCCAAGGAGAATAAAAAAAGGGGTGCCACAGGGTGGTGTCCTATCCCACTTTTGTTTAATTTCTACATATCTAAGCTACCTTCACCACCGGAAGGAGTCACAATCGTTTCCTACGCCGATGACTGCACAGTAATGGCCACAGGCCCAGGCCCACAGATCGATGAGCTATGCAATAAAATAAACGGCTACCTCCCTGATCTCTCCGGTTTTTTCGCCTCGCTAAACCTGGCATTATCACCGACTAAATCTTCCGCGACCTTATTTACAACATGGAAGTCCCAAATGTCGAACATTTTGAACATCCACGTCGATGGCTCTACGCTACCCACTGTCCTACACCCCAAAATCTTGGGTGTGACGTTTGATCAGGATCTACATTTTGGTGAGCACGCAGCCGCAATTGTTCCGAGAATTCAGAGCCGTAACAAAATCCTCAAATCCCTTGCTGGCAGTACCTGGGGAAAATATAAAGAAACGCTCATGACTACATACAAAGCAATTAGCCAGCCGATTACGTGCTACGCGTCACCCATATGGTCGCCAAGCCTAAAAATTATCCACTGGAAGAAGCTACAGTCCTGCCAAAATACTGCTCTCAGAATTGCCACGGGCTGTCTTCTTATGTCCCCAGAACACCATCTACATAATGAGGCGAGAATACTCCCCATCAGGGAAAGAAACGAGATGCTGACCAAACAGTTCCTGTTGAATACCCAGAAACCTGGGCATCCCAACAGACATTTGATTGACGAGCCAGCACCGCCTAGGGGCTTAAGGAGTCATCTCCGTAAGCATTTTGAGGAAATACGGCACCTGAGAACCCAGCCGTATGAAGCGAAAAAACACAAGCAGGTCCTTGGCGAACTCCACAAACAGGCGTCGGACCTTTATGCCGGGAATTGCCCGGTGAATCCTGTACTCAAAGTAAAGTATCCAAAACTTGCGGAAGAGGAACGCATACTCCCCAGGGAAACGCGCGTCACTCTGGCTCAACTTCGTTCTGGATACTGTAACAGGTTAAACTCTTACCTATCCAGAATCAACCCCGACATGCAAAATGTATGCCCCGCTTGCAATGTGCCCCCACATGACACCAACCATCTCTTTTATTGTAATGTGGAACCTATGGTCCACCCCTGTTGAAACAGCAGGTTTCCTTGGACTCCCGTTAGAGGATATTGATGACAGTTTGTGATCGGTCGCGTCTGTTAGGTGGGGCGAAGCACTGCTACAACAACAACAACATAAACAAATTAGGGTTATGGGATCTAAGCATCCGAATAATGGATATATAATCCAACAAAGTTAGCCTAATAATAAATATAGTGGGTAATATACTGACTATGCACGCTATGATGCCGGTTGCCGTTTTCACCTAAAATCAAAGACGTTTTTGGGACGTTTTTTTGTTTCGTTTAATATACAACGATTCAGTCAAGTTGCATTTAAATAATAACAAACCAATTTGAAATAAGAGAATATATAATAAAATAAAATAAGAAATAAAATAAATTTGCATAAAAGGCAACATAAAAAATTTAAGGTTATATTTTTGTAACTTTTTTTTTGTTCAGTATAAGACGTACTTTATCTAAAATGTGGATTAAACCTGCAAATGCAAAAACATTTTCGGGCAAATTTGCCATTAATTGTTATAAATAAATTAGTTAGTTTCAACAAAAGTTAACTAATTATTTCTGATTCCATGCTTTTTTGAAAACAACTAAAATAAAAAACAATGAATGTTTTAAATAAAGACATGTATTTATGTGTAAGTGAAATTTGCCACAAAAAATGGGCCGGTCAAAAATTCATTCTATTTAAGATTTTTTGGTACGCTACAAATTATTTTGGAACAATTTTTTAGGATTTTGGTAGAGGCTGTTATAGGTAACATTTGTGCTTTCGAATTTAGCGGGGATACATTAAGGTTTAGGTCTTTGAAATTCGCATTAGAGCACTTGGATAATTGTTCCCAAAGATGGCGCGCTTGTGCACGAAAATGAATTTCGATATTTGAATGAATTGTTCGAATTTACAAAAAACTGTTTCTATTAATTATAAACAAATAGAGTAATATTTGTTAACAAAAATATGCCTATGCACTGCGGCTGATCCATACGAATCGATTCATATGACTTTTATATGATTTTACGTATGCTAAGTATGCGAAACAGCCTGTCAATTGATTGTATGGAAATTTTGTAGGCGTATTAATATATAGATATTCTATCCCTATCCTAATAGTAATCTAATATTAAAGATATATCCATTCAAAATACATTCGTAATAAAAAAAAAACTTGGAACTTTTTCATGGGTGGAAGCGGAGTAATAACTCTACTACCCCTAGCTAACTAGCTGCACTACCCCTAGGCTAAATCATACAATAAAATTTTTGGGAAACATTGCAATGAAATAAAATTTAAAAATTTTATAAAGATGTAGTATTGATCTCACGTCTGTAGTTTGATTTCTTATATAAACAAGGCGCTAACAATTATATTGTTGAACTTTGTGATATTGATACCGTTTCCTAAATATTTGTGTTATATAAATAAGATTTTATCAAAATGGGATTGATGATGTGCGTACAGACTTTTTATATAATGCAAATAAAATTTTATAAGATTATATACGATTTTTTTTTTTATTTTATATCGTTCTTATTGCAAATAGATATTGCTTGAAATACGTCGGCTTCAATAGCGCCAAAGCATTTCCCTCAGTGTAAGATATCAGTAGCCAAACTAACGTGTTTTCTGGTACCGGTGCTTGTACCGATGTTTACCTTACCATCATCTGGCATAACCCCTCAGACGTCCCTGCTAATGTTCGACTTTCACCTTTTCGCGTTTACCAAAAAACCTGTCTCATTGATTGTGTTGTTATTACATCGACTGTTTGCTCTGGTTGTTATTGTGATTGCGGTGCCTTTTGCTATTGTTTGTTGTAACTGTGGATGCACATATTTGATGATGTTTATAGGTATAGTCGCAAAAGTGTCATGTTGTTCTTCGCTACTAACTAGAACGCAAAAGGTGTAAATTTGTGAAAAGAGCAAAAACATTTTAAGATCCAGTACATGCTTCTCGCCTTCTCCATCATCATCTTCATCATTGTCAATGTAGCATTTCAGGCGTTACCTCACCTTCACTTCCAAGTGTAGTATGTCGATTGCTCTTACTATCTGCTACGCTGCGGTGATTTCACTTAAATTCTTGTTGCTTTCATGATTTTATACGTTTCTCGCATTTTGCTACTCACACCCACATTAGGGCAGTCCTTTCCTACATTTGGCAGCAATTTCAGAAGTGAGATGCATAAATACATTTTGTTTCCTCGTCAACCTTGAGTCTTTCTCATATGTTTTTTAAGCCACATAAACGTCCATATCTCAAAACTGAAATCCATAAGACTGCATTTTCGAAATGCTTCGAGCAATTGATTTGATAGTTTTAGTAACAAACTGATATACGTTTTTTTTTAACATTTGAAAAAAAGAAGAGTTTAATTGCCTAAATATAATTAAAAATTTCCCCCGCTATTTTTCTATTTACTGATGTAGTTATTAAAAATCGCGACTTTGCAATTCAAACGTAACTAAATACGAAATGTATATAAAAACTTTAATATTGTCGAGGTTCATCCCTTTAGGGGTTGTCAGCAAAACATTCTTGTTTTTGAAAAAGTAGTTACCCTAAAGTACTAACTAAATACGAAATGTATATAAAAACTTTAATATTGTCGAGGTTCATCCCTTTAGGGGTTGTCAGCAAAACATTCTTGTTTTTGAAAAAGTAGTCACCCTAAAGTACATTCTTTCATAACACAAAATATCATATCTGCTGTTTCACCCATCCCAGCCCCACTCATCCACTTGGTGACAATATGGGATTAAAACGGATTAAAAACGTAATAGGCGTAACGTAGTGTGGCTTGAAATGTAAGTCTGTAAAAGGGAAGGAAGATGAAATGTAAAATTTCAACGCGTTTTTGCGGAAATTACTTTCCTTTTATTAAGTGTGAAAGCTTGACTGGCTGCGCATTTGTGGCGCCTCCATAGCTTTTTCAACGAAATCAAGGAAGCTGCATAACTACAGGAGTTGCATGTGTACGCATAGACTTTGAGCAGTATTACTTAAGCGGCTTTTCGGCACTGACACGAAAACCTTACAGTCCCTATACTCTTAAGTGCAAATGCGCTTGGCAAAATTTGAATTTGTTTCAATTTTGTATTTATTGAATGCTACATTTTGAAGAAAATGAAATGAAAGACGGTATTGACGTTCGTTATTTGCATTCAAAACGTGTACTGCAACAGGCTTTTTTTAATGTACTTAAGCCCTCTTAATTCGTTTATTTGATTTGGCAATTGTAGTGCTTGCAGATAGCATCGCATTAACCAATTTCAAGGCAAAGAAATGTTTGAGTAATTTTCCTATTGAGTTTAATTTTGGTGTTAAAATTAAATTCTCTCAATAAGCGCACAATTGGAGCAAAAATTTATTTGAGATGAAGAAAAAAATTACAAAACCAAGCACATTTGTTGAAGACGAAATTCTTTTAAGTAAGCATCAAATTATTTAAAGTCATCATCATTAGCATTTTATAAAAAGTTTTAACTACTACCTCTTCTTGGGTTGATAAACTATAGGCCCGACAAATAAGAATTTTGAGAGAAGAGTATATTGCATGCCATGCAAAAGTGGCCAACTTTCAACTTATGCTGCAAGCAAAGTATAAGAAGAAGAATTTGACATGTTTTGGCTATGAGTGTTTTCAGACTTTTCTAGTGAAATTATTTTTCCCACTCTTTGGTACTTTTCCAACTTTTTTCCCAACTGAAACCTGTATTTTACCTAAGAATAGGAGACAAAATATGTGTGCAAGCTTTTTTCTTCTGTGCTGAGAATGTTTATAACAGAACTTCTCAAAAGTGTTTACCTTGTGGCATGATATGTTTGACGAATATAGAGGTTTAATTCTGTTTGGGTTGAAGTTTTTATAGCGATGTTGATACATGCTCCAATAGATTGAGATATGGCGTTCCATCTGTTTGTTGCTAGAAGTAGTTGTGGATTTCACAGAGCAGAGTATAACACAATCGAATGCTACGAGTATTAGTCGATGACTCATGTGCATAAATCTATTTTAACTTTATATAACGGTAGGCGTACTGTGTAATAATGCTATATGTACTCTATGGAGTACTTGAGAAACTATAAGGTTAGGCGTAGTGTCGTCCATGCAATAAGGAATGAAAGCGTAAGTATAGTCACTAAACTTAGCGTCATGTTGGAACATGGTACGTAATAGAGTTGATATGAACAAAATCACACAGCAACTCAAGGCAAACATGTCAGCATACATATCAGTTAAAGCTGCTGAGCATATTCACAACTTTTGTGCATGAAAGCGCTCGAACACTTGTATACACTGCTGTTTTGTGGGAAATAAAGAGCTAAATCAAACATGAGCATATGAGTGATTTTTATTACTGAGACACAAAGTGTTAGCAAAAACAAAGCACTTGGTTAAGTATTCAGGTTTAAGTTGAAAGTAGTTTCCTTTTGGGGTTTCTTTGCATGTAACATCTTTGTATATTATTTAGTTACATTTTGGTGAAGTAATAAAGGAAAGGACGACCCTTACATAACTAAAGCACTTTTTACAACATTAGTTTGGCCAATATTAGAATACGGCTCAATAATTTGGAATCAGCGTTATCAAGTCCATGCAGACAGTCTCGAATCAATACAAAAACAATTTTTACTATTTGCCTTAAGAAATTTTCAATGGGACTCTTTAACTAATCTTCCACCTTATACTAATCGATTAAAGCTTATCAATCTTCCAACTCTTGCTAGTCAAAGGGAAATGCTTGGTGTAGGTAGATAGGTTGAACTGGCCGGTCCATGAGGACCTCACATAGACTGATTGAGTCCGTAGTGTTACCAGAAGTTTGTTTTAACGACCAAACTGAAAAGCCCTATCAAAAATCAGGACCTATGTTATAAAATAACTCCGTCCTTTTGGCAAATACTAGAAGCTTCCTAGGACTAAAGCCACTTGCTGCTTCTAGATCTGACAGCTGTATCACTCCTAATAGCTGGAGTCTTAGCCTGGCAAGTGCAGGGCACGAGCACAGAACGTGCTCGATCGTTTCCTCCTCCAACCCGCACTTCCTACACCTGCTATCACTAACCAAGCCTAATTTAAAGGCATGTGACGCCAGAAGGCAGTGTCCAGTCAGAATACCCGTCATGAGTCTACAGACCTCTCTTTTTAATGATAGAAGCAACTGTGTTAGTCTAAGGTTGTAAGACCTACACATAATCTTCGACACTTTACAGCCCCGCGCTTGAACCCACGCCTTTCCTGCTTGGTCGATCATGTGCACCTCTCGCCTTCGCTTAATCTCGCCCAATCTAATTGGGACGTCTACGGAGCAAGCTTCAAGGGATGCGCCCTTTTTAGCTAATTCGTCCGCTTTTTCATTCCCATCTATTCCCATATGCCCTGGGACCCAATATAGATGTATGCTTCTCCCTGTCCCGATTCTCTCCAGAGACTGCTTACACTCTAACACGCATTTAGATGCTGTGCTATGCGAGATTATTGCCTTAATTGCTGCTTGACTGTCAATATAAAAGTTAACACGGTTGCAGCTTAAGCTATTCTCTTCCAGGGTTTCTATTGCTTTGGTTACGGCTAATATTTCCGCTTGGAAAACGCTACAGTAATCCGGCAGCCTGTAGGATCTGCTTATTTCCGGATCAGCGCAGTATACCGCAGACCCTACTCCTTCCACTATTTTGGAACCATCGGTGTACACATGTATCGCCTCGTCCGCCATTTGCGCACCCTTGCGCCAACCGTCCACCTCTATTGTGGCCTTAAGATCTCCCTCAAAGTGCAGGTAGGGAATCATGTAGTCTGTTCGTCTTGTGACTGATGACGCTATACTACTATGGCCATATGGTCGGCGGTCAAGCTGCCCCGAAGCATCGAGCCTGGTTGCGGTCGTTAACGCTTTGTTCTTTGCTACCAGGTCTACAGGTGGAATGTGCAGAATGGCATACAGTGCAGCCGTCGGGGTTGTTTTCAGGGCTCCCGTAATGCAAAGCATCGATAGTCTGCATACCCCCTCTAATTTTTTGAGGTATGTTGTTTTTTGTGTGGCTTTCCACCAAACAAGAACTCCATAGTATAGACTAGGGCTTACAATCGCTGTAAAAACCCAATGAGAAAGAGGGGGCGATAGGCCCCTAGGATGATTCCTATATATTTTGTGCAAGGTTTCTCCTGTAAGGTCACCGCTCCTAACTTAGGCCTGGTCCAATTTGGGACCTTGTACCTCTTTGTAAACAAGACCATATCCGTCTTCTCCGCATTGACTTTCAGCCCGACATTAGATGCCCAGGTATGAATATCCCGAAGCGCCCGATCCATCAAAGAACTAATCGTTAGAAGGCATTTTCCACTTATGACAATTGCAACGTCATCTGCGTAAGCCGTAAGTTTTACGGGTCCCTCATCGAATTGCCTGAGCAATTGGTTGATGACCAGTGTCCCAGCAGAGGTGATAGCACCCCTCCCTGCGGCGTGCCCCTGTCCACTGATTTCGTGGCCTCGTACAATCCCCATTGTGATGTAATCTTTCTGCAATTTAACATGCAGCCGATCCATCTAATTAAGGCAGGATGTACTTTAATGTAATTAAGACCAGCCATAATCGCCCATTTTGCAACATTATTGAAAGCCCCGGCAATGTCCAAGAAGACTCCTAGAGCATACTCCTTATATTCCAGCGATTTCTCTATGCTTATTACCACCCTATGCAATGCGGTGTCTACCGACTTGCCTTTGGTGTACGCATGCTGTGTTGTGGAGAGCAGCTTTTCATCCACGTTGGACTTTATGTACACATCTATCAGCCTCTCAAAGGTTTTGAGCAGAAATGATGTTAAGCTAATGGGTCTATAGTCTTTGGGATACACGTGACCGATCTTCCCCGCCTTTGGTAGAAAAGCTACACGAGCAGTTCTCCAAGAGTGCGGTACATGATTCAGTCTTATGCACCCATCGAATATTGTTTTAAGCCATTCCACGACCGCCCTACTTGAGACTTGTAGCATGGCCGGGAATATACCATCTGGGCCCGGCGATTTAAACTTAGAAAACGTCTTCACTGCCCACTCGACCTTGGTATCGGTCACCAAGCTCGGCACCACTAGCTCCGTGATCGAAGTGTGAGATGTCTGCTGGTTCTTCTAAACCGTCTGCCGATGGGAAATGTGTATCGAGAAGCACCTCAAGGGATTCCTCACTATCACGTGACCATTCCCCGTTCTCTTTCTTTATTAGTCCCTGGACTATGTTTCCCTTTGCTAGGACTTTTTTCAACCGCGCTGTTTCACTGGAGCACTCTATGTCCGTACAGAAACTTTTCCATGAGTTTCTCTTCGCCCTGGTAATTTCACGCTTGTAGATCCTCAGTAGATCCCTGTACTCGTCCCGACACGCTTCGCTTTCCGCGGTCTTTGCGAGTTTAAACGTTTCTCTTACCTGTCTTCTTAGAAGACTCAGCTCATTGCTCCACCATTGCGGCTTTGCTTTTCCTCTGAATCTTCTTAGAGGGCAAGCTTTGTTATACGCAGTCATAAGCGTCCTTGTTAGGAATTCATTCGACTCCTCCAGTTCCTCTACATTAGCAACCTCTTTGGGTTGTCACAGTTTTGTTTCTACATGTTTCTGGAATTTAGTCCAATTCGTTGCCATAGGGTTTCTAAAGGTTCCTCCCTTCTCTACCCTCTTTAGTGGGATGCTGAAGCTTATATACGCATGGTCGGAGAAGGATGGTCTATCAAGAACCATCCAATCATACCTTGATATATCACGCTCGGAGCTCAATGTAATATCCAGAACATTGCTGGATGTTAGACCAATGTATGTAGGAACATTTCCCCTGTTGGCTATCTGCAAATTGGTTTGCAGGATGTAACAAAATAGAGATTCGCCTCTCTCGTTCGTATCTGCTCCTCCCCACGCATTGTGGTGCGCATTTGCATCTGCGCCTATGACCAACCGCCCTTTGCGCCCTTCCTCCTGTACTAGCCTTTTGCGCTCCATCGGTGGAACCTCCGCAGCTTGGGCCATGTAGCAGGACGCCAGGATAAATGCCTGCTTATTCTTTTGCTCAACGGTCACCGCTACGAGATCCTCAGTGGTGTAATTAGGCAGCATATATGAATGCAGCTGTTTCCTTACCATTACTACAGCTCGCACCCGTCCTTCCGTTTGCGCGTAGTAAACGCCAAACGTCGTCCTCCTCTTGCTCTTTTGGTTTAGAGTATTCGAGGCCCCCTTCAGCGCCTCGTGAATGTTGTGCCGTGTGTTCCTCTGTGCGAGTCACAGCACCATTTAGCGGTTGGTCCTCTTCTAGCACGTTCGTGGTGACGTCTGGGACCTCCACCTGTCTTTTTTCCCTTAGGCTTCTGAGGTCCTTTTCGACTTCGCCCACTTCCAGCGTGTTAGAATTTTTATCCTCGGGTCTTCTTTTCCTGTGTCGCATGTAAATTTTGCCAGTGCCAAAGGACATTTTGCCAAGCTGCGTGTACAAAATATCCTCTGCCTGCTTGTTTATTTGGAAGATGTAGAACTGACCATCCTCGGTAGGCCGAGATACAGTAAGTACCTTCCAATCCTGTGTCGGTATGTTCGGATTCTGATTCTGCAGAAGTCGCAGTGTATCCTCCGACTTCATCACGCATGGTATCCATACCTAAAATTTTGGTACCGTGGGGATTTGCGCTTTATCCACCACCTCAAACCGCGCGTTCGTGCCTTGCCTTTGGAGGTTTGGAACGACTTCCTCCAGCCACCGCAAGCTCGCGATGTTGTCGCACGCTATCATCTTCACACCATTATACCATCCCCCCGAATCAAAGGTTGGAAGGGCTTACTTGGTTGTTCCCGCATCATCTTAAGCATTAAGCTAATAAGCTCCCTTTCCACAGATCTCCACCTTTCAGTAGTCATTTATCCGAACGGACTGCTACGATCAACCAGCGCCACAGTCAGTGACTGCTTTGCCACATCACTCATCTTCTCGGGAAAAGCAGGAGTCTTAGTGTTATCTCCCTTTGGCACCTCCGAGAACACCGGAGTCTTCGCGTTAACTCCCTTTAGCGCCTCCGAGAAAGCCGGAGTCTTAGCGTTATCTCCCTTTGGCTTATCTCCTACTTCCGTAGTTGGAACTTCCCTCTGACTGGCAGCTTTCGAGGTAGTTGCTACCTCGCTATTGGAACCCTTCTGATTTACAGCTTTGGGCCTACTGGTCTTGTCTATGCGACTGCCCTGCCTCGCGGCTCTAGGACTGGGTCCTTTCTGCCTCTTGAAAGCAGGCTTGTCGCCTTCTGCCGAACGTTGCCTCTTCATTCTGCCATTCGACGCTTCTTCCTCCTCGTACCGGTTGCAGAACCGAGGGTTTCTCGCAGCAAACCTTTTGAACTGCCTTCGACCTACTTCTACCGCTTCATGGGCCCATTCCAAGCGCTCGACCTCCACTTCTGTTGGGTCGACCACTGCTCCCAAGCGTTGTACATTTCTTAGTGCTGCACGGTACTGCGAGAGAGCTCTTTTACTTCCTCTGCTCCGTGCCCTTCTCCACTCTTCTACTCCGTTTTCATTTGTGTGCTTCTCCAACACGGAGTTCATTGAATCAGCACTACTCTCGCTCCCCGAGTAATGCTTGGTGTAATATTTATGACAAAACTTTTAAATGGATCAATTTCGAGCCCATTCCTTCTGAATGAAATGAACTTTTGCGTTCCCTCTCGGACATCGAGACACTTCAAACCTCTTCTGCTAAAGCAATATAGAACGAATTTCGAACAAAATGAACCTTTTCGGCGTTTATGCCAAGTTTATAACTCTCACTCAAACACATTTGATAGCTCGGACTCCCTTTTTAAGCTATTGTATAGATTTTATCGCGGGCTTGGCGACTAAATCAAAAAAAAAAAAAAAACCGTAACGGATATTTGTCAAAAAAGATCCGAAAAGGCTCGAAAAGGTTCGAAAAGGTTCGTAAAAGTTCGGTGTTAGCAATAGGCCAAATACATAAAATTGGATCTCTATCATAAACAGCGGTGGGCACTACTACATTTACACGGTTACCAAATTGAGAATGTGTTAGTAAACACGAACGCGTAGCGAACACGAAAGCAAAATCAATTATTTATTTAGTTTGATTTCAATGCTTGAACAGTGAAGACGTGTCACACGCACTCTTTGGTACTCTGTTTTAAGCGCGCGTGCGACACTTCCTCACCGTACGACCATCGAAATCAAACTAAAAGAGCTGTCGTTGATTTTCACGAAGTAGCCATTGTGCTATCGCTTGTCGTATACATATATGGTGGCTTACAAGCCAACGTTATAAAACCGCACTGCGTTTTTTTAGCGCACGCAAACAGCCGGCGTTTTTTGCCCTAACCCAAATAAGCATGCGTTGCGACAATGTAAAGCATGTGTGCAAACGTCAAATCTAAATGTCACGCAAAACAAAAATTGGAAATCGAGTTAGGTTTTCACGCAGCAAATTCAATTTGAGTTGCTCTCATACAAGCTGTATGTACATGAGACATTTTTGACAGAAAATTACTTACGTGCGTTTATATTAGGTTGGCTTGTTAGCAGGTGCTAAGCTCACGCCCACCCCGGATCATAAAGTTAAAGTTAAAGTTAAAGTTAAAGTGAATGTTAAAGTTAAAGCGAAAGTTAAAGTTAAAGTTAAAAATAAAGTTAAAGTTAAAGTGAGACTTAAAGTTAAAGTTAAAGTCAAAGTTAAAGTTAAGGTTAAAGTTAAAGTTAAAGGTAAAGTTAAAGTTAAAGTGAATGTTAAAGTTAAAGCGAAAGTTAAAGTTAAAAATAAAGTTAAAGTTAAAGTCAAAGTTAGAGTTAAAGTTAAAGTGAATGTTAAAGTTAAAGCGAAAGTTAAAGTTAAAGTTAAAAATAAAGTTAAAGTTAAAGTGAGAGTTAAAGTTAAAGTTAAAGTCAAAGTTAAAGTTAAGGTTAAAGGTAAAGTTAAAGTTAAAGTTAAAGTTAAAGTGAATGTTAAAGCGAAAGTTAAAGTTAAAGTTAAAAATAAAGTTAAAAAAATAATAAATAAAAAAAAAAATAAATGTAAGGCGCGATAACCTCCGAAGAGATCTAAGGCCGAGCTTCTCTTCCAATTTGCGTCGTGCTCCTCTTGATTTTTCCCTACAAATTGGCCGGACGGGACCTACATGTTTTATGCCGACTCCGAACGGCATCTGCAAGGCAGATGAGTTTTCACTGAGAGCTTTTCATGGCAGAAATACAATCGGAGCGCTTGCCAGACACTGCCGAGGGGCGACCCCGCTTAGAAAAATTTTCTTCTAATTGAAAAATCTTATTTCTAAAATTTTGATGTTGCTTTGCCCGGGAGTTGAACCCAGGGCATACGGTGTGATAGGCTGAGCACGCTACCATCACACCACGGTGGCCGCCAGTTAAGTTAAAGTGAGAGTTAAAGTTAAAGTTAGAGTTGAAGTTAAGGTTAAAGTTAAAGTTAAAGTTAAAGTTAAAGTTAAAGTTAAAGTTAAACTTAAAGTTAAAGTTAAAGTCAAAGTTAAAGTTAAAGTTAAGGTTAAGGTTAAAGTTAAAGTTAAAGATAAGGTTAAAGTTAAAGTTAAAGTTAAAGTTAAAGTTAAAGTGAATGTTAAAGTTAAAGCGAAAGTTAAAGTTAAAAATAAAGTTAAAGTTAAAGTTAAAGTGAAAGTTAAAGTTAAAGTTAAAGTTAAAGTTAAAGTTAAAGTCAAAGTTAGAGTTAAAGTTAAAGTTAAGGTTAAAGTTAAAGTTAAATATTAACTTCCCATTTATTCAATAAAAGTAAAAAATGTGTTTTCTTATCGGTCACCACGCTTAAAAAGGTTAACTTGAATTAATATCAAAGACAAAACTTGAATTAATATCAAAGAAAACAAAATGTTGCATAAATATTATAATTGCATAAGTTGATAATATGCAATAGCTTTACCGCGGCAGTTCCCGAGTGCCACACGTCCTTTTTTCTTTAAAAAAGATTGTTCTCACCTCTCTTAATTAATGTATAATTTGCTTCTGTTCTCTTTAAGTATTACGCTTGGCTGATGAAATTTCTTCTGTAGCTGAGCAGTCTCAGATTGTGACGCTTGACAAACCGCTGCCCATCAAAGACTTGGCAAAATAAAAAAAAAAGTTATTATATATATATAAATCGATCGCGTGAACAGGATTAGCCAGGTTTCATTGGGGCACTTGAGGGCAGCGCGTTGCCACAACGTCCATAAAAAAAAAAAAAAATAAAAATAAAGGGGAAAGAAATTAAATCAATATAAATTTTTTAGGAATTATTAAGCTTAACACCGGTAATTAACTGTTATTCAGTTATTATATTTGTTTATTGGGGAAAACTGAAAATAAGGAAACATTTGGTATATTGCTATGGTGCCGTTTCGAAAACCGCCACGTCATTATCTTTAGGCAATTTCGTAATTTTTTTTCCAACCGGTTTTACCGAGGGTCGAACGACGGTTAACCAGCTGAAATCATAATCGTCTTACCATTGGACTACTTTGTTGTATTTGCTTTCTTTGCTTATTTTAGTTAAACCCAATTTGACACTCTCGCACAATTTGAACACACCATTAAACACACAAACAACCTACAAGATATTAAAACCCACATTTCAAAAGTTAAGTTTATGGCAAGTATGCCACATTAAAGAACAAATTATTTTGTATCATGGTGAGAACAAATTTTGAGGTTAAATAGGTAAAATCGTCATTTCGGGTTAGGGCCGATCTTTCAATAAATCGGTCACATCAATTTCCTCAATTTAAACAACTAAGTATATAGTGTTCGATTTCATCCGAACGAAGACCTTTTTACTAACTTATATATAAGTTTTTAAAAACTAACTGATAGGTCCTTAAACCATTTTAAACTATTGCATAGTTTTTATCGCGGGCTTGGCGACTAAATCAAAAAAAAACCGTAACGGATATTTGTCAAAAAAGGTTCGAAAAGGTTCGTAAAGTTCCGTGTTAGCAACAGGCCAAATACATACAATTGGATCTCTATCATAAACAGCGGTGGGCACCACTACATTTACACGGTTACCAAATTGAGAATGTGTTAGTAAGCACGAACGCGTAGCGAGCATGAAAGCAAAATCAATTATTTATATAGTTTGATTTCAATGCTTGAACGGTGAACACGTGTCACACGCAATCTTTGGTACTCTGTTTTAAGCGCGCGTGCGACGCTTCCTCACCGTACAACCATCGAAATCAAACTAAAAGAGCTGTCGTTGACTTTCACGAAGTAGCCGTTGTGCTATCGCTTATCGTATACATATATGGTCGCATACAAGCCAACCTAATAAACCCAAATAAGAATGCGTTGCGACAATGTAAAGCATGTGTGCAAACGTCAAATCTAAATGTCGCGCAGAACAAAAATTGGAAATCGAGTTAGGTTTTCACGCAGCAAATTCTATTAGAGTTGCTCTCATACAAGCTGTATGTGCATGAGACATTTTTGACAGAAAATGACTTGCGCGCGTTTTATTAGGTTGGCTTGTTAGCAGGTACTAAGCTCACGCCCACCCCGGATCATAAAGTTAAAGTTAAAGTGAATGTTAAAGTTAAAGCGAAAGTTAAAGTTAAAAATAAAGTTAAAGTTAAAGTGAAAGTTAAAGTTAAACTTAAAGTTAAGGTTAAAGTTAAAGTTGAAGTTAAAGTTAAAGTTAAAGCTAAATTTAAAGTTAAAGTCAAAGTTAAAGTTAAGGTTATAGTTAAAGTTAAAGTTACAGTTAAAGCTAAAGTTAAAAATAAAGTTAAAGTTAAAGTGAAAGTTAAAGTTAACAAGTAAGGAAGGTTAAGTTCGGGTGTAACCGAATATTACATACTCAGTTAAGAGCTATTGTGACAACATAAGTGAAAATAACCATGTAGGAAAATGAACCGAGGGAGTGGGCCATAGTTCTATAGGTGGACGCCATTTAGGGATATCGCCATAAAGGTGGACCAGGAGTGACTCTAGACTTTGTTTGTACGATATGGGTATCAAATGTAAGGTGTTAATGAGTATTTTAAAAGGGAGTGATCCTTAGTTCCATAGGTGGACGCCGTTTCGAGATATCGCCATAAAGGTGGACCAGGAGTAACCCTAGAATTTGTTTGTACGATATGGGTATCAAATTAAAGGTATTAATGAAGGTTTTAAAAGGGAGTGGTGGTAGTTGTATAGGTGGTCGCCTTTTCGAGATATCGCCATAAAGGTGGACCAGAGGTGACTCTAGAATACGTTTGTACAATATGGTGTTAATGTGTATTTTAAAAGGGAGTGGGCCTTAGTTCTATAGGTGGACACCTTTTCGAGGTATCGCAAAAAAGGTGGACCAGGGGTGACTCTATACTTTGTTTGTTCGATATGGGTATCAATTGAAAGGTGTTAATGAGTATTTTAAAAGGGCGTGGGGCTCAGTTCTATAGGTGAACGCCTTTTCCAGATATCGCCATAAAGGTGGACCAGGGGTGACTCTAGAATGTGTTTGTACGATATTGGTATCAAATTAAAGGTATTAATGAGAGTTTTAAAAGGGAGTAGTGGTAGTTGTATATGTGAAGGCGTTTACCAGATATCGACCAAAATGTGGACGAGGGCGACCCAGAACATCATCTGTTGGATACCGCTAATTTATTTATGTATGTAATGCCTGCAAAGATTTCAAGGGTTTTTTATTTCGCCCTGCAGAACTTTTTCATTTTCTTCTACTTAATATGGTAGGTGTCACAACCATTTTACAAAGTTTTTCCCAAAGTTATATTTCGCGTCAATAAACCAATCCAATTACCATGTTTCATCCCTTTTTTCGTATTTGGTATAGAATTATGGCATTTTTTTAAATTTTCGTAATTTTCAATATCGAAAAAGTGGGCGTGGTCATAGTCGGATTTCGTTCATTTTTTATACCAAGATAAAGTGCGTTCAGTTAAGTACGTGAACTAAGTTCAGTAAAGATATGTCGATTTTTGCTGTAGTTATCGTGTTAACGGCCATGCGGAAGGACAGACGGACGACTGTGTATAAAAACTGGGCGTGGCTTCAACCGATTTCGACCATTTTCACAGAAAACAGTTAACGTCATAAAATCTATGCCCCTACCAAATTTCAAAAGGATTGGCAAATTTTTGTTCGACTTATGGCATTAAAAGTATCCTAGACAAATTAAATGAAAAAGGGCGGAGCCACGCCCATTTTGAAATTTTCTTTTATTTTTGTATTTTGTTGCACCATATAATTACTGGAGTTGAATGTTGACATAATTTACTTATATACTGTAAAGATATTAAATTTTTTGTTAAAATTTTACTTTAAAAACATTTTTTTTTTAAGTGGGCGTGGTCCTTCTCCGATTTTGCAAATTTTTGTTAAGCGTACATATAGTAATAGGAGTAACGTTCCTGCGAAATTTCATCATGATATCTTCAACGACTGCCAAATTACAGCTTGCAAAACTTTTAAATTACCTTCTTTTAAAAGTGGGCGGTGCCACGCCCTTTGTCCAAAATTTTACTAATTTTCTATTCTGCGTCATAAGTTCAACTCACCTACGAAATTTCATCGCTTTATCTGTCTTTGCTAATGAATTATTGCACTTTTTCGGTTTTTCGAAATTTTCGATATCGAAAAAGTGGGCGTGCTTATAGTCCGATATCGTTCATTTTAAATAGCGATCTGAGATGAGTGCTCAGGAACCTACATACCAAATTTGATCAAGATACCTCAAAATTTACTCAAGTTATCGTGTTAACGGACGGACGGATGGACGGACATGGCTCAATCAAATTTTTTTTCGATCCTGATGATTTTGATATATGGAAGTCTATATCTATCTCGATTCCTTTATACCTGTACAACCAACCGTTATGCAATCAAAGTTGAGCTCTGCTCAACTGAGTATAAAAATAAAGTTAAAGTTAAAGTTAAATATTAACTTCTCATTTATTCAATAAAAGTAAAAAAATTGTTTTCTTATCGGTCACCACGCTTAAAAAGGTTAACTTGAATTAATATCAAAGACAAAACTTAAATTAATATCAAAGAAAACAAAATGTTAGATATTATAATTGCATAAGTTGATAATATGCAATAGCTTTACCGCGGCAGTCCCCTAGTGCCACACGTCCTTTTTTTTTTTGTATAGCGAAGCCAGTACCAATTGTTTTAGCGACCATTACCTTACTAGTTTTTTTCTTTTCCTATGGATAGTCGTAAGGCCTTAAATACCAATTCTTAAATATATCGATCCCAGCGCCATCTAGCAAGATTTTTTTACTGGGTGCTATGACTAACAGATGAGCCGCGTCAAACAAACACTGCAAACAAACTTGCCATTTTATTACACTGTTCAATTTATCGTTTTGCCTTTTCAACTTGGACTAAACGGATCAGTTCATTCATTGCCATTTCCATCTGAGCTGAAAGTTCATTTAAATGTTAAAGGCGTAGCGCATTTCCGTCTTTATCTTTTAATCTTTTTACACCTTCCTTTGAGAATTTGTGTTTTTCCCTGTTTTTTTTTTTTACGACTTGATTCATTACATTCATACGCTGCTAACATTGTGCTTCCTTCTTTTTCATATTATTTTGCTTCTTTTGACTTTGATTTAAATCCTTTTTACTTTGATTAAATTTTGCGATTTTGTTGTTGCGACCGCAGTTTGCTAATTCTTCAATTGGTCTTCGTCTTTCAGAATTTTCTTTTATTTATTTTGTTTCTCTTTTGCAGCTTCCTTCCTTTATGGTTTCCTTATTCCTTTGATGATGGCTTTTTGCTTTCGACTTTCTTATGGTGCTTTCTTTTCTACACGAAAATGTCGTCTTCACGCCAACCCTTCAAAAAGTTGTGATTTGTTGTAAAATCAGCTTAGCCTCAATAGAGGTTAGGTTAGGTTGAACCGCTCCATGAGGACCTCACATAGACTGATTGAGTCCGTAGTGTTACCAGAAGTTTGTTTTAACGACCAAACTGATAAACCCTATCAAAAACCAGGACCTATGTATGTTATAAAATAACTCCGTCCTCTTGGCAAATACTAGAAGCTTCCTAGGAGTTAAGCCAATTGCTGCTTCTAGATCTGACAGCTGTATCACTCCTGGAGTCTTAGCCTGGCAAGTGCAGGGCACGAGCACAGAACGTGCTTGATCGTTTCCTCCTCCAATCCGCACTTCCTACATCCGCTATCACTGACAAAGCCTAATTTAAAGGCATGTGTCTATTCACATATGCCCTGGGACCCAATATAGATGTATGCTTCTCCCTGTCCCGATTCTCTCCAGAGACTGCTTACACTCTAACACGCATTTAGATGCTGTGCTATGCGAGATTATTGCCTTAATTGCTGCTTGACTGTCAATATAAAAGTTAACACGGTTGCAGCTTAAGCTATTCTCTTCCAGGGTTTCTACTGCTTTGGTTACGGCATTAAATTTCCGCTTTGAATGCTACAGTAATCTGGCAGTCTGTAGGATCTGCTTATTTCCGGATTAGCACAGTATACCGCAGACCCTACTCCTTCCACTACTTTGGAAGCATCTGTGTACACATGTATCGCCTCGTCCGCCATTTGCGCGCCCTTGTGCCAACCGTCCATCTCTATTGTGGCCTTAAGATCTCCCTCGAAGCGCAGATAGGGAATCAGGTAGTATGTTCGTCTTGTGATTGATGACGCTATACTGCTATGGCCATGTGTCAAGCTGCCCCGAGACACCGAGCCTGGTTGCAGTTGTTAATGCTATGTTCTTTGCTACCAGGTCTACAGGTGGAATATGCAGAATGGCATACAGTTCAGCCGTCGGGGTTGTTTTCAGGGCTCCCGTAATGCTAAGCATCGATAGTCTGCATACCCCCTCTAATTTTTTGAGGTATGTTTTTTTTTTTTTTGTGTGCTTTTCGCCAAACAAGAACTCCATAGTATAGAATAGGGCTTACAATGGCTGTAAAAACGCAATGACCAGCATTCTTTTACATGCATAGAGTACCATTGAGGACTTCTTGACCTTCTCCTCCACGTTGAGCTTCCATGACAGCTTACTGTCTAGGATGATTACTAGATATTTTGTGCAAGGTTTCTCCCGTAAGGTCACCCCTCCTAACTTAGGCCTGGTCCAGTTTGGGACCTTGTACCTCTTTGTAAACAAGACCATATCCATCTTCTCCGCAATGACTTTCAACCCGACATTAGATGCCCAGGTATGAATATCCCGAAGCGCCCGATCTATCAAAGAACTAATCGTTGGAAGGCACTTTCCACTGACAATTGCAACTTCATCTGCGTAAGCCGTAAGTTTTACGGGTCCCTCATCGAATCGCCTGAGCAGTTGGATGATAATCAGCGTCCACAGCAGAGGTGATAGTACCCCTCCCTGCAGCGTGCCCCTGTTCACTGATTTCGTGGCCTCGTGCAATCCTACTACGTGACCATTCCCCGTTCTCTTTCTTTATTAGTCCCTGGGCCATGTTTCCCCTTGCTAGGACTTTTTTCAACGCTTCGCTTTCTGCGGTCTTTGCGAGCTTAAACATTTCTTTTACCTGTCTTCTCAGAAGACTGAGCTCATTGCTCCACCATGGCGGCTTTGCTTTTCCTCTGAATCTTCTTAGTGGGCAAGCTTTGTTATACGCAGTCATAAGCGTCGTTGTTAGGAATTCATTCGACTCCTCCAGTTCCTCCACATTGGACACCTCTGTGGGTTGTCCCAGTTTTGTTTCTACCTGTTTCTGGAATTTAGTCCAGTTCGTTGACCTAGGGTTTCTAAAGGTAGCTGCCTTCTCTACTCTCTTTAGGGGGATGCTGAAGCTGATATACGCATGGTCGGAGAAGGATGGTATATCAAGAACCATACAATCATACCTTTATATATCACTCTCGGAGCTCAATGTAATATCCAGAAAATTGCTGGATGTTGGACCAATGTATGTAGGGACATTTCCCCTGTTGGCTATCTGCAAATTGGCTTGCAGGATGTAACAAAATAGATGGCAATGTAGCAGGACGCCAGGATAAATGCCTGCTTATTCTTTTTCTCAAGGGCCACCACTACGAGGTCCTCAGTAGTGTAATTAGGCAGCATATATGAATGCAGCTGTTTGCTTACCATTACTACAGCTCGCACTCGTCCTTCCGTTTGCGCGTAGTAAACGCCAAACCCGCGCGCGCTAAGTCCAGAAACCTTTCCTCCCAATGAGAGCCACGGCTCCTGGATCAGCGCCACGTCAAACGAACTCTCCTCAGGGGTTAGGAGGAGTTCGCTCGACTCCACTTTACTGTGTTGGAGGTTTATCTGTAGGACTCGCAGCACCATTGGGCTGTTTGTCCCCCTCCAGCACCTTCGTCGTGACGTCCTTCCCTTGCCCTATTAGTTTAGAGTATTCGAGGCCCCCTTCAGCCTCTCGCAACTGGTGTGCCGAGTGTTCCTCTGTGCGAGTCACAGCACCATTTAGCGGTTGGTGCCCTTCTAACACCTTCGTGTTGACGTCGGGGACCTCCATCTGTCTGTTTTCCCTTAGGCTTTTGAGGTCCTTTTCGACTTCGCCCACCTCTTGCGTGTTAGGATTTTTATCCTCGGGACTTATTTTCCTGAGTCGCATGTAAATTTTGCCAGTGCCAAAGGACATTTTGCCAAGCTGCGTGTACAAAATATCCTCCGCCTGGTTGTATATTGGACTGACCTTCCTCGGTAGGCCGAGATACAGTAAGTATCTTCCAATCCTGTGTCGGTATGTTCGGATTCGGCGCCACAGTCAGTGATTGCTTTGTCACATCGCTCATCTTCTCGAGAAAAGCCGGAGTCTTGGTGTTATCTCCCTTTGGCACCTCCGAGAAAGCCGGAGTCTTAGCGTTAACTCCCTTTAGCACCTCCGAGAAAGCCGTAGTTTTAGCGTTATCTCCTTTTGGCTTATCTCCTACTTCCGTAGCTGGAACTTCCCTCGGACTCGCACCTTTCGAGGTAGTTGCTACCTCGCTATTGAGGCCCATCTGTCTTACAGCTTTGGGTCTACTTGTCTTGTTTATGCGACTGCCCTGCCTTGCGGCTCTAGGACTGGGTCCTTTCTGCTTCTTGAAAGCAGGCTTGTCGCCTTCCGCCGAACGTTGCCTCTTCATTCTGCCATTCGACGCTTCTCCCTCCTCGTACCGGTTGCAGAACCGAGGGTTTCTCGCAGCAAACCTTTTAAACTGCCTTCGACCTACTTCTACCGCCTCATGGGCCCATTCCAAGCGCTCGATCTCTACTTCTGTTGGGTCGACAACTGCTCCCAAGCGTTGTACAATTCTTAGTGCTGCACGGTACTGGGAGAGAGCTCTTTTACTTCCTCTGCTCCGTACCCTTCTCCACTCTTCTACTCCGTTTTCATTTGTGTGCTTCTCCAACACGGAGTACATTGAATCAGCACTACTCTCGCTACCGGAGTCCCACGCATCGCTTAATGCGTATTTGTCGTCCTTGGCTTGCGACTCTGTCCTCTTATCATCGTCTTTATTACAATCAGGTAATGAGTGGTTCATCTTGATCGTACGACCACCTTACCGACAAGGCGGGCTCAGCGGTCCAGTATTATATACGGGGAAAGAACCGTCCGCCACAGCAGCGCCCCTTACTGTGGTAAGGTCATCAATACTTCCCGAGGTGGCCCGGTATCGGGAAGGCTCCGTTCGAATACAGCCGAATTTATCCCCTGGCTGCAAATCGTCCAATTGGCACGGTCCGCATAACACCCTAGATTAGGGGGTTGGCCTCAATAGAGGGCATCATTATCTTTTCTCAACAACCTACCCCTAAAAATGGCCAAAAATACAACATTACTTGCCCTCGCTGCCATTGATGGTGCGGAAAACAGCCCTCTCAATTAGCTGATGAATCACACGAAGCTGAAGCGAATGCTATATATGTACATGCATATGGGTCGCATCATGCCTCACTCAAAAGCAATTTGCGATCACAGTTGACAGCGAACAACCACATGAACTGCATTTTTTTGTAAAAATGGTTACAATTTTTGTTCTTTTCAAGTCATGCAGGGTGGCCCTGAACATTTTAAGTGGCTACAATTTCACAGGGCGAAGTGAGAATCTTAAAAATGCTTGCCCTTGAAAGTGACGACATTTTCGTGTAGAAAAGAAATCACCATTAGCCTTTTTAAAGCAAAAATGGTAAATGTGTTGGTCGTCACTTCGGCTGTCAATCGTTAAAATCGCACTTTTGGTCATAAGTCTGGCCCATTATTTTTCTTATTAGCCGTTCACACTTGGCCATTAAGTAACTTTTAGTGGCTGCATGAAATGTTTTCCACAATTGCTCAGCTCTCCACATACTAACTTGACAGCTGCAGCTATGTACATTTGTAGTTACATATACAAGAGAGGCAGAGAAGCTCTCACAGTTACTTGACCGTTTTCTTGCTCACCAACATTCCTTCTACTTTCCTATTAATGCTTAAGTGCTTAATTGTTGTGTTACAAAATTGCTTTGTCAATATTTTCTTATAAGCACCTAGTTAAAGATTTTGCAGCATTTACACTGACCTAAAACTTACACATACATATGTACATACACAGAAAGCTATCGCCTGTACAAAGTGGTATTATGCGCCAACATAATATTGTACAGTTAGCCATCATTCCACCCAATAACCCCTCCACATCTCAACCTACTCTTCATCAACCGCAATTAAGCTTTTAACATTGACCAATACATACTCACACACTTACATATGCATTCTTGTAGTTACATATTGACATGAATAGTAGACAAGTTAGGATGACAGACCATTTGCACAACAGTTTCGTGGCCACTTGTTCCTAAAAGAATTTCCATACATCAATGTAGCACATACAGGGGCGTAGCTGGTCCTCTAAACTAGATTGTAATGTGTTATCAACTCCTAGGGAAAACCAGCCGTGCTCCTTCGTAGAAACAATGTGTCATTCTGGCAAAAGCTGCAAAACTAGTGAGAAGTGTAATAGTGCCTTGATTGTGGTAGATAACCGATTTGTCAGGAATGTGAATCTTTCTAAATTTGGTACTAGCCCGGTGCTTACTGATTTGATCTGTCTAAGAGGTGCACGCTACTATTCATCCAAGATCAATTGCACCTGGGCTTGGTAGTCTTGTCTCGCACGTGTCCTTTATGCGTTAAGTCAGACAATCGGAGGTTACATCAAGGAATACCAATTGGATGACGACTCGTCATTGACGAGCTGATAGGTATTTGGGTGATATTTTTTGTAAGGTTCTTATACTTGGTTTTCACTAGGTGAAATTTGACCACCCTTGGCAATAGCAATGAAAACTGTCTGTCATACAATGTAAAATGCGTTTGCCGTCCGTTTGACGACAAAGTTACAACTAAAATCACCAACAACATGTTGGAAATTTACTTTCGTTTGCCAACAGGCGTCCCAGCAATAAATAATGCCAAAGTCTATGGAACAACAGAAAAAAATGAAATGGGTTTAAAATTCATGTGCGCAAAATTTTTTGTGGGTTATTACCATGCAATGCTTTATCGACTTTGAGCCAGTAATGTGATATGATATAAATACTTTTGACCCAAACAGAGCAGACGGTCAGTTTGAGTAAGTTTTTGAGGTCAGTCATTTTGACCTAATGAAAACCAAGCATTAGTCGAAAACAGTTCAGTGTACCCCTCTATATCCTCTCAAAAAGGACAGGCTTGCCTTTATTAAAAAAGTGGTCCTCCTCCCGTTATCAACCTCTTTTCCATCCTCTTCCACGTTAACCTTCCTTTTTTTTTTGATATTCCTATCCTCACTCGCTAATCACCCTTTCCATGTCGCTCATCCACTCCCTGAATAATACACAATTCGACGCCCAGTCCAACTCTTACCATCATGCACTTCCATTTCACTCCCATTCCAATTTCTCTACCTCTCCTAATTCAATTCCCTCGTATAGGCAGGATATAAATGATAGACCAGCCAATGTACTAAAGTACACACTGCAAGTTCGCTAATCTTGGATAACTGCTGTTGTGCCGTTGTTGTAACTGTATACATACTCTACGAAAGTTTCCGTGGGAGCTTTTTTACTGCATTGATGACAGCGTTGAGATTACTTGATTTGAGTTTATCTAATGGTGTCCAAGGTGGTATACTCTCTCCTCTCGCGAGGACCCTACTCATAGATGACCTCATTCAGTTACCGAAGTCTAATGGATATGACAAACAAGGTTATGCAGATGCGCGCTGAAAAAAAATCCAATCGCAAGCAACAAGCCCTACGCATCATAGAAAGGTGGTGTGATACCAAAGGACTCTGTTACAATCCTAACATAATTGTCCTAGTGCCTTTTGGACGGAGAAGAAAACTATCCAAGGTTTTGCTAGGATGGCTTCCCGGAGATCAGGGACATGAAGGTAAATAACAGGCACACTACCTAGCAAAACTTGGTGTTATAGCAGCATTATATTGTCCAGAGCTCTTCTGTGGACGCACAAAGGCACAATAAGAAAACCATAAGTAATACTGCATTGAGTGCCCAGGGCAAAGGCAATATCAGATCCAAAAAGAATTGCAGATATTTTGTTGCAATGAGTTAGACAACGTAATCAGATAAAATACAAAGTTATTCTGCGCCTTAGTGGACTTGATACTCAACCCCCCATATACGCCCATTGGCATGTATTAGTAGAGGGGACTATTCGTATGTACCTACGTAGACATGTTCGTACATATGTAAGTAAGTTGCATTGTTTGTCTGACGTGCATGCAGATGATAAGGATATCGATTGTGCCTTCTTGACTAGATTCTTCTTTATCATATTTACTTTCAACCCAACCCAATCACTTTGTCCAACCTTTGCAAACAAATTTCCATAATATCATACGCCAAATGAAGCTCTACAACATGACTTTCATTAAACTTTAATGCCAACATAACCACTTCATATAGTCATATTTATTTGCAAGGGCTACAGGGCTACTGCGTGAGTTTGTTGCTTATTGTGCTCAGAAAAGATCTATTTCTTTTGTTGAAAATTACCTGATACATTTCTAGGTTGAAAAATAATAAAATATTGCCTATTATTTACATGGATTCCAACCATACAAAACACAATAAGCGGCACTATCCTAATATGACTGGCCAAATTTATTTCTGGGTTACATATGTCGGGGTTGAATTAATGGCACCACTCTTGCTCTTATATGAGTCGCGGTGAAACTAAAAAGATAAAAGTACAAATACCTGGGATGCTGATGCTATTTTGCTCATGGGCTTTTAGTAAATTTTCCAATCACCTACAAAACCTAGACTTAGGGTTAAAAGCCATGGTTTGGTACCTTGGCGCACTCATACGCTTAAAAAACATTTGCATAACGGTTTTATAAAGACAAAACAACCTTTTCACCGGTATGTATGTATGGTAGTTAAGAAAATGTTTTGTATGTTAGAATATTTGTACGGCAAAGCTTAAATTGTTCAAGCTTTTACGCGTTTTATTAAATTTTGATGTGATTTTGTAAAACTAATTTATATAGGACTCATATATTTCTCAAATGACTATGCAAATAATGTTACAGGGCAAACAATAGTCCATTTTGTAAAATCAATCTAAAATTAACGGACTTATAAATTTTTTATTTAAAGAAAACGGAGTGAATTTAGAACTGCTATGGAGTCGTAACATACGATTACGGAAACACAAGCGATACAAATAAGGCTATCCAACTATTTAAAAAAATAATAATAAACACATTATGGATTTTGTGAGTACGCGTTGTCCCTAGTTCACATCTGTCATTAATTCAATGCACCATTTCGGAGCTAAAGTGATTTAAAAAACAGCACTCGATCACGGATCGTATGTAACGATTGAGCCCGTGACTTCAGTTTTTTGCCATTTGTTTAAAAGTGTGAAAATTTGTTAAAATTTATTGAAAATTTGGTACAATTTTTGAAAATAGTCTACAGCTTAATTGATAGTGATCATACTTTTATGCCGACTTAAAGAAAAATTAGCTCATTATAATAACAAAAAACCCTAAAATGTGAAAAAATGTTGTGTTTTCAGTGTAAGTAATCACTCAAACATATCAATTATTTTGTTATCATTATACATATCGTTTGGAAATACTTATTTTTTGACTCTTTAAAGCTAAGTTATACACCTACTTTATGTTGGAAGTGTTTGGAAAATTTCTTTTCGCGATTCGTGATCTACTTGACGAGAACTAAAAGAAAAATAGCCCAGATAATATTTGGTGTCACACAGTGTTATCAACGACTTGACTTTGAGTTTTAACGTATCGTCCAGGTACAAAATGGCCTAAGTTCAGACTTATCAAATCTGTTTGCGAAGGAGACACTTGTAATGGAGAAGCTATGTAGCTGTGAAGTTATAGTTGCGATTTACAAGCACTTTAATCCCCGAAAATCTTGTGTTCTATTCGATTTATGCTCCTCTAAAAGCTCCAAACCTCTTTTGAAAGAATCAGGCAAAGATAAGCTTGATTGTTTCAAAACTGTAGCAATATATTACACCCAAGACCACCTAAGTATTGGAATTATTTGTAGGTGTTGGAGTAATTCAAAACTCAAGAATCAACCCTCGTATTAAGTTATAATATCTACTATAAATTATTACAAGCATCATGTAGTAAATTTATATATTAAACTAGCAGACCCGGCACCCGTTGTTCTGCCATAAATTTGGTCTAACTGCATACATTTTAATAAGCTTTTCCGTCTAACTCTGCCCTCGCCCCTCTACACTTTTTCCTAATCTTTGTATTCACTCCTCCCTCCGTATTTTTCGCTTCATTCTATCTCTTTCTCAGTCTCCTTCTCCTTCACTCTTTTCTCTTCTCTCAAGTTTTTCTCATTATTCTTCATATTTTATTGCCAGTCCCAGAGGGTGGTATGTATCTTGTTCCAGTCCCAATCCGAGTCTCAGTCCCAGTCACACTCCGAGTCTTAGTCTCAGTCCCAGTCCTAGTCCTAATCCCAGTCACAGTCCGTCTCTGGTCTACTTCCCGGAAAATAGCATCGTAAATACTAATATAGGCAAATTTATATACCAAATTTCAGGCAAATCGAATAGGACGTGTGTAAATAGGTATGTGGGTATTTTTAATTCATGTCTTTATTTCGGCTTCGCATGCTTATTTATCAGTTTTCCAGGTTGATGCGACTAAATCGAATATCACAATGAAAATTACTTTAAAGCTCTCAGCAACATCTTTCATTTGATATTTGTTATTTAGCCATATACATACATACACATTTTAATTGCTTTTTAAGGGCCATGTAACCCCACACATTAGATTTAATAATTTATGTAGTTATAGCATACAACACTATTATATCATATTTTACAGAATGCTTTACCTTTTTTCTAATATTTCAATCTAAATGATGTTAACTTAAGTTACTATGTTACGATGGAAGAAAAAATGAATAAACCATAACCATAACCATAACCATAACCAAAATACACACACGTTCTAGGGGCATCCGGGCCCATGTTTTGGCCTATATCTCGAGAACCTATTCACCCAGCGGTGTGAAACTTACTCTGTATTATAGCACACATCAACAGCTTCAATTTGATACCCATAATGTAAAAACACTATCTAGGCTTTCACGGGCCCACGTTTTGGCCTATATCTCGAGACTCTAGTCACCCAGGGGTATGAAAATTACCCTCTACTATAGCACTCATCAACAGCTTTCATTTGATATCCATATTCTATAAACACATGCTAGGGGTACCCGGGTCCACGTTTTGGGCTATGTCTCGAGACCCTAGCCTCCCAGTTGTATGAAAATTATCCTGTACTATAGCACTCATCAACAGCTTTCATTTGATATCCATATTGTATAAACACATTCTAGGGGTACCCGGGTCCACGTTTTGGGCTATGTCTCGAGACCCTAGCCTCCCAGTTGTATGAAAATTATCCTGTACTATAGCATTCATCAACAGCTTTCATTTGATATCCATATTGTATAAACACATTCTAGGGGTACCCGGGTCCACGATTTGATCGCAAGACCCTAGGCACGTAACCAAAAAGAGGTAGACGTTGGCCGATTCTCAGACCTACCCAATATGCTCACAAAATTTCATGAGAATCGGTTCAGCCGTTTCGGAGGAGTTAAGCCTCTAACACCGTGACACAAAAATTTTATATATTAAATAAATACTTAAATATGTACTTATGTATATTGTGATACAACGATAACATGTGTAATACAAATATGTCCTACTTACTATATGTGGAGTATCAGGATATGCTTACGTGCCTTGTATCTACTTCTTTAAGTGATTATGTAACTACATAGTACCTTTATATGTTTATGAATATTAAAAAAATATTATTTGCTATATATACTGACCTTTTATAGGTCATAATTTATGAAGAGTCGATTTTCCTCATTGACCCTAAGTGACCGATGGTTGTTCCTTTTTCATATATTGTAATGAAGGCACCACACGCCTATATTTCATGCTCTTAAGTTTGGTGCATTAATGCCATTCGACATAAGACGTAATTGAGCTAGTGCCAACACATAAGTGCCGATAATTGCCCCAAACCTTTTTTCGTGAAAAAAGACCAAAACAATTAAATAGTGATCTTTACAGTTGCTGTTGTTATTGTTGTAGCGATAAAGACACTACCCGAGGGTTTTTTGTTATAGATGTTGTTGGTTCTTTGCCGGAAATACATCCGGTACGCTCCGGCCACAAGCACCATTAAGGAACAAGACCGACCATCTCGGGAGCGGTTTAGTATGACCACATTGAACCTTCTAGGTCATTCCGCCTTCCCACCCTATAGGTCTATGAGCATCTTGAGGTTGCCACCTAAGGAAACAGGATTCACCACGGGTAGGTGACAAGCATAATTGCTGCGCGTATAGTCTAAGCGCCTAACCTGCTGGGAGTCCTATTAGTTCTTCAGTAATATATTCCTTGATTTAAGACTAATCTCACAGCAACTTTGCTTATTAATAACATATTGTACCGAATTTTTTGTAAATCCCTGTATACTCTGCACCTTCTGTTATAGTCCGAGTCGTTGAACTGTCGTATAAATAACTCAAATATTTAGTAAAGCAAAATGGTCTTTATTTACAACACTACTATGGTAGTAGTACTTCACAATTACTCGCGTACTTTACTTATTGTGTTTAAAATCAAACTGATTCATTTTTCCTCAGCTTGCGCTGCTTTTATACTATCAGTCGCCTGTTTCTTCCAGGGTCTAGACTTTTCACGAACAGCCTTCTAGTACAGTTGTTTATTTATTTTTCATTTCATTCTTCTAATTATATGCATGTATATGTGTGAGTAATTACCCTGCAAAAAATGTGATTAGTCTATGATGAATCCGGTATGAATCGCAATGGAGTATGCGACCATTGCCAGTTTTGATCTCTTTATATGAGTTGAACTGTTCCCCTTTGTTTGAGCATGTCCTATGAAGAGACTAATTGTACCCATTTATGCCCGAAAGGGATCGATAGGGCCAATCCCCCTTGTACCCATATGGGAATATATGAAGACTAGTCCCTTTTCGTTTCAATCAGTACTGAAATAGGGTCCAGTCACATTTTCAACTGCAGTGGCTGTAGAATGATACTCACCGATGAAAGCCATTTTACTTCCGTTATATTAGGTCGGTTGAATGTTTGTCCGCTTTTTATACAAATCTTGCAATCGATTTTTAAGTAACTTCTCATTGAGCTACAAACGTGAAACTTTAGACATAGGTTAGAACACCGTGACAATGCAACGAAAGAAAAAAAATCCGTTAGGTGGCGCACGGGTCGAAATAATTAGATAAGAATTGGAAAATTTTCAAACCCGCTTTAAAGTAACTTCTCGATGAGATAGAAGCGAACTTTAAACTTAATTCAGAGGTCGATGGTAGCCGATGACGAGATACAAAAAGATTCGGTAGGGGGCCCACGGGATGAGATATTTGGAAAAATCGTACAAAACGGAGGGAATTTGGGATTGATTTTTATTTAAGTTCTCATTGAGCTACAAATGTAAAACTTCTCAGATAGGATAAGACGCCGAGAAAATTTAAGAAAAAGATAGGAGAAAAAAATTCCGTTTGGTGGCGCACGGATCGAAATATTTATATAAGAATTTGGAAATTTGGTGTTTTGAGATCAATTTTAAAGTAACTTCTCATTTTTCATATTACGCGCAGATATTTCGTCTACTCAAAACACAATGCCTGCAAAACAAAATTTGAAAATAAAATTTTTTGAATGGTTCACAATCCGTAGCTTATATCTGCTATTGCAAAGTTTCCAATGTCAAATGCAAAAAAACTCTGAACTGACTTATTTCGAGCAGATCGTGAAGTCGTCGTTATTTAAAGAAATTTATCTTACAACTAGAAGACTCGGCAGACGTTGTCCTACCCTAAATTTGGCCTATCTGCATACGTTTTAATAAGCTTTTTGCGTCTGATTCTGCCCTCCCCCCTCTTCAATTTTTCCTAATCCTTTTATTCACTCCTCTCTCCGTCTTTTTCGCTTCATCTATCTCCATCTTCGTCTCATTCTATCTCTTTCTCAATCTCCTTCTCTCTTTTCTCTTCTCTCAATTTCTTCTCATTCTTCTGCGTCCCTTATTGCCTGTCCCAGAGGGTGGTATGTATGTTATTCCAGTCCCAGTCGCAGTCCCACTCCGAATCTCAGTCCCAGTCCTAGTCCTAATCCCAGTCCCAGTCCGTCTCTGGATAATATATTACTCTGTACTAAAGCACTCATCAACAGCTTTCATTTGATATCCATATTGTATAATCACTGTCTAGGCATTCACTGGCCCACGTTTTGGCCTATATCTCGAGACCCTAGTCACCCAGGGGTATGAAAATTACCCTCTACACAACTAAAGACTCTCCTGAATTAAATAAAATGTCATAGTACCTCTAAATCGCGGGCCCCCTCAGAAACGTCCGCCCCCCCACCATCCTCTCGGCGGGCCTGGTGATGTGCTATACTTGATATCATTCGCTATAATATTTTTTATTGATAAGCAGGTTGTTTAATTGTTTTTTATATACTAAGATAATAATTTTAATAAATCCTAACAATTAATTGCAAAAAACAGGTGTAAAACTAAGATTTTACTGTTTATTTAGAGTTATGAAATAATAACAAAGGCTTGCCTTGACAGTCTGCACGAGCTTTAAAATAATTTTATTACAATTTCAAATTGTGTGCCTGTAATATGCAGGCAGATAAAGTACATATTTGAGGACGAATTGAATTAATAACATTCATATATTTGTAGGACAGGGAAAATACCCTGTAGAGAAAGAAAACGCAGCGTAAGTGATGTTCTTCGAAATAGTGTATTTTTATACTCAGTTGAGCAGAGCTCACAGAGTATATTAAGTTTGATTGGATAACGGTTGGTTGTACAGGTATAAAGGAATCGAGATAGATATAGACTTCCATATATCAAAATCATCAGTATCGAAAAAATATTTGATTGAGCCATGTCCGTCCGTCCGTCTGCCCGTTAACACGATAACTTGAGTAAATTTTGAGATGTCTTGATGAAATTTGGTATGTAGATTCCTGGGCACTCATCTCAAATCGCTATTTAAAATGAACGATATCGGACTATAAGCACGCCCATTTTTTCGATATCGAAAATTTCGAAAAACCGAAAAAAAGCGATAATTCATTGCCAAAGACGGATAAAGCGATGCAACTTGGTAGATGGGTTGACGTTATGACGCAGAATAGAAAATTAGTAAGATTTTGGGCAGTGGGCGTGGCAACGCCTACTTTTACAAGAAGGTAATTTAAAAGTTTTGCAAGCTGTAATTTGGCAGTCGTTGAAGATATCATGATAAAATTTGGCAGGAACGTTACTACTATTACTATATATGTGCTAAATAAAAATTAGCAAAATTGGATGAAGAACACGCCCACTTTTAAAAAAAAAAATTTTTTTAATTCAAATTTTAACAAAAAATTTAATATCTTTACTGTATATAAGTAAATTAAGTCAAAATTCAACTCCAGTAATGATATGATGCAACAAAATACAAAAATAAAAGAAAATTTCAAAATGGGCGTGGCTCCGCCCATTTTCATTTAGTTTGTCTAGAATACTTTTAATGCCATAAGTCGAACAAAAATTTACCAATCCTTCTTAAAATTGGTAGGGGCATAGATTCTATGACGGTAACTGTTTTCTGTGAAACTGGGCGAAATCGGTTGAAGCCACGCCCAATTTTTATACACAGTCATCCGTCTGGCCTTCCGCTCGGCCGTTAACACAATAACTTCAGCAAAAACCGATATATCTTTACTAAACTTAGTCCACGTACTTATCTGAACTCACTTTATCTTGGTATAAAAAATGGCCGAAATCCGACCATAACCACGCCCACTTTATCGATATCGAAAATTACGAAAAATGAAAAAAATGCCATAATTCTATACCAAATACGAAAAAAGGGATGAAACATGGTAATTGGATTGGTTTATTGACGCAAAATATAACTTTGGAAAAAACTTTGTAAAATGGGTGTGACACCTACCATATTAAGTAGAAGGAAATGAAAAAGTTCTACAAGGCGAAATCAACAGCCCTTGGAATCTTGGCAGGAATACTGTTAGTGGTATTGCATATATAAATAAATTGACAGTACCCGACAGATGATTTTCTGGATCACCTGGTCCACATTTTGGTCGATATCGCGAAAACGCCTTCACATATACATCTAAGGGCCACTCGTTTTTAAAACCCTCATTAATATCTTTAATTTGATATCCATATCGTATAAACACATTCTGGAGTCACCCCTGGCCCACCCTAATGGCGATATCTCGAAAAGGCGTCCACATATACCCCTAATGCCCACTCCCTCTTAAAATGCTAAGTAACACCTTTCGTTTGATACCTATATCGCACAAACATTCTAGAGTCACCCCTGGCCCACCCTAATGGCGATATCTAATGCCCACTCCCTCTTAAAATGCTCAGTAACACCTTTCGTTTGATACCCATATCGTACAAACATTCTAGAGTCATCCCTGGCCCACCCTAATGGCGATATCTCGAAAATGCGTCCACCTATAGACCTAATGCCCACTCCCTCCTAAAATGCTCAGTAACACCTTTCGTTTGATACACATATCGTACTAACATTCTAGAGTCACCCCTGGCCCACCCTAATGGCGATATCTCGAAAAGGCGTCCACCTATAGACCTATTGCCCACTCCCTCTTAAAATGCTCAGTAACACCTTTCGTTTGATACGCATATCGCACAAACATTCTAGAGTCACTCTTGGTCCACCTTTATGGCGATATCTCGAAAAGGCGTCCACCTATAGAACTAAGGATTACTCCCTTTTAAAATACTCATTACCACCTTTCATTTGATACCCATATAGTACAAACACATTCTAGAGTCACCCTGGCCCACCCTATTGGCGATATCTCGAAAAGGCGCCCACCTATAGACCTAATGCCCACTCCCCTTTCGTTTGATAGCCTTGGTCCACCTTTATGGCGATATCTCGAAAAGGCGTCCACCTATAGAACTAAGGATTACTCCCTTTTAAAATACTCATTACCACCTTTCAATTGATACCCATATCGTACAAACACATTCTAGAGTCACCTCTGCCCACTCTAATGGCGATATCTCGAAAAGGCGTCCACCTATAGACCTAATGCCCACTCCCTCTTAAAATGCTCAGTAACACCTTTCGTTTGATACCCATATCGTACAAACATTCTAGAGTCACCCTTGGTCCACCTTTATGGCGATATCTCGAAAAGGCTTCCACCTATAGAACTAAGGATTACTCCCTTTTAAAATACTCATTACCACCTTTCATTTGATACCCATATCATACAAACACATTCTAGAGTCACCCCTGGCCCACCGTAATGGCGATATTTTGAAAAGGCGTCCACCTATAGACCTAATGTCCACTCCCTTTTAAAATGCTCAGTAACACCTTTCGTTTGATACCCATATCGTACAAACATTCTAGAATCACCCCTGGCCCACCCTAATGGCAACATCTCGAAAAGGCGTCCACCTATAGACCTAATGCCCACTCCCTCTTAAAATGCTCAGTAACACCTTTCGTTTGATACCCATATCGTACAAACATTCTAGAGTCACCCTTGGTCCACCTTTATGGCGATATCTCGAAAAGGCTTCCACCTATAGAACTAAGGATTACTCCCTTTTAAAATACTCATTACCACCTTTCATTTGATACATATCGTACAAACACATTCTAGAGTCACCCCTGGTCCACCTTTATGGCGATATCTCTAAACGGCGTCCACCTATGGAACTAATGATCACTCCCTTTGAATATACTCATTAACACCTTTCATTTGATACCCATATCGTACAAACAAATTCTAGAGTCACCCCTGGTCCACCTTTATGGCGATATCCCTAAATGGCGTCCATCCATAGAACTATGGCCTACTCTCTCTTAAAATACTCTTTAATACCTTCCATTTGATACACATGTCATACAACCACATTCCAGGGTTACCCTAGGTTCATTTTCCTACATGGTGATTTTCCTTATTTTGTCTCCATAGCTCTCAACTGAGTATGTAATGTTCGGTTACACCCGAAAATAGCCTTCCTTACTTGTTTTCTAATTACCATTTACCGGTACTCTATCATAATATTTTCGCAGCCTCCGCTTGCACCCGCTTCATCGAATTCAAAGTAAAGCCCGATATGTATGATCTAAATAGTATCTCAAAGGTTTATTTGATGGTTGAAAAAAATTATGTACCAAGAGTTTAGAACATAATTGCAAGCATGAATAAATAAACGGGTTTTTTAGCTTTCACATCTACCTCACAGTATTTAATAAATATATATGATAACTTGGTACGATATACCTATCTCTGAAAAGTTTTAGGCCGAGCTAGAACTTTCTTTTCGGAGTTCGAGCACACTACCTCCACACCATGGCATATCATTTGGATGTGCGACTTATATCCCATCAAATCCAATTCCAACTTTTCATATGTATTTAACACAAATTTATTACTTATCGAACAAAAACATGTTTCATATTGCAAAAAAATTGCTGATTCGAAAAATTTAATATTAATAATAGTAATTTGGCGTCCGCCGTGATGTGGTGGTAGCGTGCTTGCCTGCCACACCAAAGATCCAATATTCAAGTCCCGGGAAGAGTAACATAAATAATTCGGAAAAGGTTTTCTAAACTAGGTAGCCCTTCGGCAGTAATTCGGTAAACACTCCCATAGTATTTCTGCCATGAAAAGCTTCTCAGAGTAAATTAAGCTGCCTTGCTGATGTCGTTCGGAGTTGGCATAAATCGTGTAGTTGGAAGAGAAGCTCGGGCTAAATTTCTTCTGAGGTATATCGTGTCTCTTTTTTATTTAATTTATTATTAATATGGCGCGAGGTATCACCAAGTAGATTAAAACTTTGCTTTTATTTCAAAGTTTTTCTTACAAATTCATGTTTTATACCGACTACGAACAAAATTTGCTAAGACAAGACTATTTTTTATACTCAGCTTGCTTTGCGCATAGAGTATATTAACTTTGGTAACATAACGGTAGACCGTAACGGCATAAACGAATCCAGATAAATATAGACTTCCATATATCAAAATGCTCAGGATGAAAAAAGGAATTGATTTAGCCATGCCCGTCCGTCCGTCTGCTTGTGCACACGATAGTAAATATTGAGATATGTTATTGAAATTTGGTATATGGGTTCTTTGGCACTCATCTCCCATCCTTATTTAAAATGATGAAATAAAAGATTTTTAAAAAGGGCGTGGATGCATAAAATAAGCTATGAGGTGGGTTTTGTCTAAGGCTGGGGTCCAGTAAAGGTCCCACAAACCCCTACTGAATAAATACACAATATTTATGTGTTACGAACACACGCACACACGGCTGGAGATATTAGACGGGCAGCAGCTTTCCGTCGCAAGATGGCGAGGGGCGGAGCGGCGGCTAACGGTCGTTGGAATAGAGGAGGTTAGGTAGGACGGATGAACGGGCGGATTGGTACGGAAGCAGCAGCGGGATAGAAGCAGCGGCTTAACGACGGTAGGCTGGCGGACGGCCAACGGTCGTCGTAGCAGCGGCGGGACGGATGCAGCGGCTTAACGGCAGTGGGATGGTGCACGGCCAACGATGGTCGTAGCAGCGGCGTGACGGATGCAGCGGCGCGAAGGATGCAGCGGCTTAACGGCGATAGGGTGGCAAGCAGCCAGCGGTTGGTGTAGCAGCGGCGGCACCAGCACGGCGGTAGGATGGCAAGCGGCCAACGGTCGTCGTAGCAGCGGCGTGACGGATGCAGCGGCGTGACGGATGCAGCGGCGGTGGGCTACGGAACGCGTACCAGGGCCGGGGAGAGAGAGGAAGTAGGCTGGCGACGGGGTTTACCTGGACAGCGGCTGCGTGTTCCGAGCGGGGTAGGATGGGCGTACCGGCAGTCTTGTATTGGTCGGTAGGATCGAATTGATCGGTAGTCTTCGGCAGGATTGGTAGTCCGCGGGGTCGGTCACCTGGGGAAGAGACTGCCGGGACTCATTAGTGCTGGTTTCACCGCTGGACACCCCCGCCTCCCTACTTGCACGCTAATAGAAGGTGCGTAAGAGGGGCGGGGCTGTAGCAGCCGATACACCGTGGATCGATCCGTGCGCGGAAGGGAAGTGCACCCTAACGGCACAGCGGTAGCCCCTTATTCGCACGCATCGGCTCAGGGCCGAAGCCAGAGCTGAGGGGGAGTGGGGTATAGTCATTAAGGCGTCGGGCCGTTCAACACCCGGGGGGCGACGGGTGGCAATAGCACAAAGGCATCCGCCTCGCTCGTCCTTACCCGGGTGAAGGGTGACCCGTGCCATGACGGCGCCCCTTCCACTCAACTAGCCGAAGCTAGAGCTAAGGGGGAGGGGGTGATATAGTCATTAAGACGTCGAGCCTCTCAACATCCAGGGGGCGACGGGTGGCAATAGCACAAAGGCATCCGCCCCGCTCGTCCTTACCTGGTGAAGGGTGACCCGCGCCATGACAGCGCCGCTTCCACTCAGCTGGCCGAAGCCAGAGCTGAGGGGGAGGGGTGACATGGTCATCAAGGCGTCGGACCGCTCAACACCCAGGGGGGCGACGGGTGGCAATAGCACAAAGGCATCTGCCCCGCTCGTCCTTACCTCGGTGAAGGGTGACCCGCGCCATTACAGCGCCCCTTCCACTCAGCTGGCTAGCCGGAGTGGCAATTTTGTCTTTAAAAAGACAACCACTCCCGCTGGCTCACCTGCGAGGACTGAATTGCAAAAATGCAAATTCGCTGTTTATATGGGTGGTACCGCAAACTGGTTGAGAAGTCAACACACCATTATTGTGATTTTCATTTGTTTGCTATCAGTGGTTGTTGACTATGCTATAAAAGAATAAGTACAAGTGGTTATTGGCTATGCTATAGAAAATACGTGCAGGGAGGTTCAGGTTTAAGTGAATAAGGAAATACAGGGGGTTACGTTATTGTAACGCTAAGTTACAAAGCTATATATTTGGCAATAGTGTTTCTATTCCCAAGTGGAATTACAACTAGAAAAAGGAAAAATCAAAATTTTTGAAAATGGGCTTGGCACCGCCCGTTTTATGACCAAGAAATTTTCTATGTTTCGGGCGCCATAGTACGAAGTAAAGTTAACGGATCGTAATAGGATTGGGTACACATATGTATTTTCCTTACAGCAGGAGTTATATCTAGAAAAAATGGACGAGATCTCTTAAGAACCACGCCCTTATTTGTATAAAGGACTTTTAAAAGAGTCGTGGACGAATATAATAAGCTATACCTTTGCGAAAAAGAGCGTGATATCAATGTTGTTTTACTTTCTTAATGGAATTATAACAAAAAGTTAGAACATATTAAAATTTTTGAAAATGGGCGTGGTACTTCACCTTTTTTGACTATGCAATTTTCAATGTAGTAAAATTGGGAATACATACTTTCCTTACAGCAGGAAATATTTTTAGTAAAAATGGACGGGATCGGTTAAAGACCACGCCCACTTTTATGTGAAAAAAGGGTATTTAAAAGGGTCGTAGACTAGAATAATAAGCTATATCTTAGCCAAAAATAGTTTTGTATCAATGATACTTTTCTTTTACTGGGAAGTGCCACGCCCCTATTCTGATCAAGCATCACTAGAGCCTGAAAAAAACTAAATCTCTCGTAACACATTTAGAAAAAGTAATTTATCTGTAGTGGATTATACAATTGAAACTCACGCTAAGTATATAGCGTTCGGTTACACCCGAACTTTGACACCCTCCCTTGTTTTCTTATGAAGTCTTTCGTGGTAGAAATACACTCGTGCAGTTTGTTTGACGTTAGTTGTATCTTCACTTGGAACTGGGACTTCGATATAGATAGTCAGCACAATAGCTTTATATCACGGGCGCCTCAACAAAATTACATCTTCCAATTTTGGTTTATGATTAGCTTTCTCTACAAGGCGCTCTAAGCGAAAGTGTATCACTAAATCCTTATGAGAAAGCAAATAAATGACAGAAAATTTACTATCTGTAGACATTCTGTAGAGACCCGTTGCGTTGTGGTCATATTCGCGAACTGTAATCGCCGTGTAGAATAAAATATTTTTAATTAGTTTGTTAGAAATTTTGTTAGGAGAGCAGATAGTTGGCATGCAATAAATGTATGAGGTAATAGAAGTAGATACATATCTATGTTTATAAATACTTATATATAAGCACATAGCCATGCAGCTAATAGGAACCCAGTAAACTTTGAAGCATAAGCCAATTTGAAGAAGAACTTACTTTCTAAACAAGAAAGGATTTTTTTATATGGCAATAGATAATTGTTTCTCAGGTTGAGAAAAAGATAGTTCTCAACTTGTATTAAGTTGTGATTCTCTATTTGGACTGAAATTTAAATAAAACAAGCAGGGGAATATTTTTACGAAACCCAACTTTATATCAGGTCTATTTTACTTTTATCAAAGTGTATTTATAACAAGAATATTAATCAATAAAAAATATATTTGCTTTTCCAATTATTCTTCTACCTTTCGGGAGCCATAACTGGAAGAAGAATTGACCTATCGTGAAAAAACTATGTCTACTGATTTTGCTTTTTTTTTTATAAAGTGAAAATTTGGTGACAAAATTGAGCAGGACATTTTAATAAACACATAAACATAATACTTGGTGTCAAAAAAATAAACTTAACGGACTGTACTATGGAAGCTCTCAGCTGAGAATATAATGATCGGTTACACTCGAGCTTGTGTACCCTTAGTTGTTATTTGTTTTATTCTATTCAATTCTTTTAAAATAAATGTTGGATATCTACTTGAGAACTATACATTTTTTAAAGGTTGAAGAAATGTTTGTTTGTTGGGAAGTGAAAGTTATATATGTAAGTGCGGCGAAAGTGTTTCAAGTCTGTTTTCATTATAGTATTTCCTTAGGATGAAATAGAAAGTTTGCAATATTTTAGCTAGTGCAAAGCTGCAGTTAACTCGAATGTAGCCCATGTTATGTATTACAGATAGTATGTCTGTAGGTGTCACGTATATAGATAGATGTGTACTATATAAAAGTATATGATTGTGTGAAAACACCATCTGGTTGGTGTGAATTCTTTATGGCAAGTGAAAATATTTAAAAGTCTATTAGGGTATTTTGCCCTGTGTGTAGATGTACATATACAATATATACTCAAACATATAGAGACCGTCCCGCAAAAATAACGTAAGCGCAAATTGTACAGGAGGAACATTTTTATATTTTTCACAATCTGATTGGAATATTAAGTGTTAGCAAATATCAGATTAGAATAAAAACCAACCTTAATTTAGTTCTAAAATTAATTTAAATATCAAAATGCAATTATTTATACATATTGATCGCCTGTTTCGACCATCACCATTAATTGGCGCTGAACGGTCTAACCGATTTTTTCCGTTTCGTCACAAGTCGCGTGAGCTATGCCTGTTTCACGATAGCTGACACCAATTGACCAAGATAGGTCAAGTCCTCCTCCACCTACCTCTTCCAACTCAGAAGGGGAATGCCTTTTTCTGCTTCGAAATGATGGGGTTGGTTGAAATACTTTCTTGCCCGAAGCGCCTTCATTCATAACGCAACGTACACTGAAAGAAATGGTGCTAGTAAAAACAACAAATCGGTTCTGTTGTTCTTGACTTAACAGAGATTCGGTGAAATTGATCGAATTATGGTTAATTCGACCTAGTTCTTTGTCAAGCGAACAAATTAGTTTAGTCATTTCAACAGAGGAGAAATTGTCGCTCTTAAGTTAACAAAATTTTGTAAAATTGACAGATTCCTAATCAATCTAACTGATTTTTCTGTTAACACAACTGATATTGCAGGTCATTTCAACGGCGATCAACTGCCAATCAGTGCACGGACTTTACCACTTTATTGGTAGATCTACCAACTTTTTAGCCCATTTTAATTTTCTACCACTTCTACCACCAAAGCCCAAAAATCTACCAACATTTGCCTTCGTAAGGAAATTAAGAAACGATTCAATTTCGAAGACGAAAAATTACCCCTTTTGGAAAATGTTGATGAAAAAAAATATTAATTCTAGTCAAATGACAACGATTGTTCCCTTACTTAAAGCTTTTCCATTTCAGAAGACTTCCATGGAAATTCTTAACAACGAATGGCGGTCATTAATGTTATAAATAAAAAATAAATGTAAGGCGCGATAACCCCCGAAGAGATTTTAGGCCGAGCTTCTCTTCCAATTAATGTTATATGATAAGGACATAATAGAAAATATATTTTTCGACGATATTCTTAAAGGATGGATAAAATTGGGAACTGAAAAGAGTCTTCTAAAAGAAAATTTGAGTGAATAAATGTTCTCCTTAGCAATATTACCTCACAGTAGTGCAGCCACAGAAAGGTAGTTCTCTATAATGAACGACTTAAAAACCGCCAAGCGTAATGGATTAAAAATTTCAAGCATTTACAATCAAATGTTAATAAAAGAGTATTGTATCGGACGGACTTTATTTCAGCCTCCAATTAAATTAATAAGATTTTATAAAAAATGTGACTTTGTAGAAGGTCATTTTGTTCCTTATATTTAATAAAACCCATATGGAACTTGATTTTTCTTTTGTTGTTTTCTGACAATTTTTTTTTGATGAAATTCGGTTTTTATTTTGAAAAATTTGTGCACAAATTCAAACAAGAAATAAATTTGTTTATGAAAGAAATGTAGTAAATGAGCTCGCAAATATTTTTCTGCGATATTTTCATCAGTTTTTTATGAATAATTTTGAACGAAAATAAAAAAGTTTTAAGTAAACGATAACATGCCAAAGTCGGTTATTTTGTGGCAGAAAAATACTGGTACATTGGAAAATGTTTGTTGTAATGAGACGTATCGGTAAAGTTTCCTCAGTATTTCAAGCTCAAAATAAAGGAAAAAAGCAAGTATGATATAGGCATAAGCTATGTATATACAAATTTACATGAATTTTTTGTTTTGTTTACATTTTTTTTAAAGTGTTATTTTCGTGAAATGTGCTTTATTTGTTTTACCACATATGTAATACTCCTATATTGCTACAAAAGGCTACATCAGAGTGCCGATATATTGCTGTTTAAACGTTTTTGTTTTGTATTCAATAATCCAATATACCTAAACTTAATTTTTTTCTTGTCACACTTATGCTGCTACAATCACAAAAATTTTATAGGCTGTCTTGTTTTGATTTCGAATTCAAAACACATTGCGAGCATTTTCTATTAGCAATATAGGAGTATTACATATATGTGTTTTACAATAAAATAGAATTGTTTTGTACAAATATAAAATGTAGCTATTGTTTTCTTGAAAAAAAAAAAATCTACCAACTTCTACCATTGTTTAATTTTTCGTCTACCAATATTCTCTTTTTAAAAGTCCGTGCACTGCTGTCAACACATGAGCAAATTTCAAAGAGAATTTTACGCTCACTGCGCTCTCTACTTTGTACTTATTACGATGGTGCCACTTTAAAAAAAACACCAAAATAAGAAAACCATCAAATCGAAAAAACAAATAAAATTGAAAAACAATAAAAAACTAGTTTTTCAGTTATCAATACAAAACGAAAAAACCTTTTTTGAATTTACTGTGCAAAAAATTATGATATACCAGGACACCTATTTATCGGGTACAATTTTGCAACTTCTCGTCCAAACGAAATGCAAAATTGCGCCCTCTTGTTGCAAAAGTTTTGCTTGAAAGAACAGTCTTTTTCCAAAGTTAGTAACATTTTGTTCAAGTTTTTATGAATTTTCACTCACGCGAACGAATCTAATCTATAATTTAAAAATAAGTCGGGTTTTCCTTCCTGACGCTATAACTCCAGAACGCACGAACCGATTTCCACGCAAATGTCTGGGGGTCCGTGAGTTTTGCAGCAAAATTCAGGATCGACGCACAGGGTCTCGAGATATAGGCCAAAACGTGGACCCGGGAACCCCTAGAATATGGATATCAAATGAAAGCTGTTGATGAGTGCTTTAGTAAAGGATAATTTTCATACCCCTGGGTGACTAGGGTCTCGATATATAGGCCAAAGCGTGGACCCGAGTACTCCTAGAATGTGTTTATAGGATATGGTTATCAAATGAAAGCTGTTGATGAGTGCTTTAGTACAGGGTAATTTTCATACCCCTAGGTGACTAGGGTCTCGAGATATAGGCCAAAACGTGGTACCCCTAGAATGTGTTTATAGAATATGGATAACAAATGAAAGCTGTTGATGGGTGCTTTAGTGGAGGGTAATTTTCATACCCCTGGATGACTAGGGTCTCGAGATATAGGCCAAAACGTGGGCCCGTGAACGCCTAGATAGTGTTTTTACATTATGGGTATCAAATTGAAATTGAAGCTGTTGATGAGTGCTTTAGTACAGGGTAATTTTCATACCTATTGGTGACTATGGTCTCGAGATATAGGCCAAAACATGGACCCGGATACACCACGAATGTGTTTTTACATTATGGGTATCAAATTGAAGCTGTTGCTGTATGCTTTAGTACAGAGTAAGTTTTACATCGCTGGGTGACTAGGGTGTCGAGATATAGGCCAAAACATGGACCCGGATACACCCAGAATCTTTTGCTGAGAGCTTTAAAGTAATTTTCATTGTGATATTCGATTTAGTTGCATCAACCTGGCAAAACAGACAAATATGCATGTGAAGCGAAATAAAGACATGAATTAATACACACATACATACGTCCCATTTAATTTGCCTGAAATTTGGTATATAAATATGCCTATATTATATATATATTTACGATGCTTTTTTCCGTGAAGTAGACCAGAGACGGACTGGGACTGAGATTAGGACTAGGACTGGAACTGAGGCTGAGACTCGGAGTGGGACTGGAACAAAATACATACCACCCTCTGGGACTGGCAATAAGATATGAAGAAGAATGAGAAAAACTTGAGAGAAGAGAAAATAGAGAAGGAGACTGAGAAAGAGATAGAATGAGACGAAGATGGAGATAGATGAAGCGAAAAATACGGAGGGTGGAGTGAATACATGGATTAGGAAAAAGTGTAGAGGGGCGAGGGCAGAGTTAGGCGGAAACAGCTTATTAAAATATATACAGATAGACCAAGTTTAGGGGAGAACAACGTCTGCCGGGTCTGCTAGTGAGATAATAAAAAAACATCCGTTTTTAATGTTGATGTTTCCGACAAAATAAAAGTTTGAGTTGTTTTGGAATCGTTTCAACTTAAAGTGTTACGAAAATTAAACTTGCCGAATTACATGTAAAGTTACTCCAGTGGTGAATTACCTTCCTGCGATTAGATTCTTTACTTTTCTATAATTTACAAGAGAAGAAGCTGAGCTGCAACTGAAAGAATTGAAAATCGATACATCGATAACAAGTTCGTGGTGCGATTATCGATGTTTTTTTTCTAAATATCGAGTACTTTATTCCCATTTCTTATCCCTTTTTCTAGCGGCAGAATTACCAGCGTCTAAAACTTTGGTAAGACAAATAAAACATGAATAAATAAAATTGCATACATTATGTCAGATTTGTGTTTATTTTAGATGAATACCTAACAAGTTGGTGGCTCTGAATATTGAAAAATTCTTACAAAAGTTCAATGTGAAAGTTACGTTATTTTTTACACATTATATACACATATATACATGTATTCGTATATGCAGATATACACGCAACAGAAGACATCATTGAGTTTGAAGACGAAAATTGTGTTGCCAAAAAGCTACGAAGTACAAAGTCAAGCATTTGGACCGATTTTGACAAAATCAGTAATACTATTGCAAAAAATGTTATACAACTAGTGGTAATACGTCCAATTTGTTTCACCATCTAGAACGATCGCATACAACTGCAAATTTAGATTCACATAGCTCGCCAAATAAGAATAATTTTTATATGAAAAAACATATGAAGATCCATCATCACGTAAACGGCTTTTGCCAGCACCCTACTGGGTTTTAGCCACTGCAGACGTTCGAACTTTTCCCATCGTGGATTACAAAGGGTGTCGTAACTTTGCATATACCCTCGCTTCGCTGTATAAGCTACCATCGCGGTATTTACATAAATGTCTGATATATACCTGATATTGCTTTGAAATTGAGTAAGCGCTTTTCACTATAACAAAAGATTCGATACATATCGCGATACCCTCCCTCTTAAATATCGAAAATATCGAGTATGCCGAATATCGATACTTTTGCAGCTCTACAACATAGGTATTTTAAACATAGAAAGCTGCCGCAACAACTTTTTTTGTTCATTTGACTTCTAAACCGGTCAATTACGAATCAACGATTTGTGCACAGTTGATTCAACATCTTGTTGCGATGGATAAAAGTTGACAGAAATTTCGGTTGAATTGACCCGTATTTCGGTTGATTTTACCAGTCTTTTTCTTTCAGTGTATGCTTTGGGCTTTTATTCGCTGCATGATTTTCATACATGTGCAAAGATCATATAGCTCTTCATTACACTTCCCTCCATACTTGCGTCGGCATCACGGACATAGCCATAAATCTTCCGGAGAACCTTTCTCCCGAACACTCCAAGAGACATCTCATCTTCTCACCGTCCATGATTCCGAGCTATGCATCAGGGGAATTATGATGAGCGAGTTGTAGAGCGTGATTTTTGTTCGTCGAGGAAGGTAATGTTGGTTCCCAGTTAGGCGAACTTCACTGTCCCTCAAGAGTGATGCAGTTGCCAAGGCGCGAACGCGCCGATTCTTTCTTGCATGACAGCAAGTACTTCAACGTGTCCATATTTACCGCAAGACATACTTTTTTGCTTCTTTATCGAATCCAGAGAGGGCAGAACTCACGTCACAATTGTCAAGGCTAAAGTTATCGATATCACCAGCATACGCCAGCAATTGTACGCCCCTATAATAGATTATACCATCGCGGGTGAGTTCTGCTGCTGGAATTATCTTCTCCAGCATAGGGTTAAAGAAAACGGACGAAAGGAAGTCGCCTTGTCTGAAGCCTCATTTGATTTCGAATGGCTCGAAGAGCTCCTTCCCAATCCTTATGGAGCTGGTGGTGCTCCTCAACGTTATTTTTCAAAGCCTTATTGACTTTACAGGGAACTTAAATTTATATATAGCAGCATACAAAGGTTTGTTTGAAGTCGCTGATTCTCTTTTCGTGAATCCTCTTCAGAATTTGGCGAAATGGCGAAAATCTCCTTATATGAACAATTGGCTGTATGGGATATATATGTATGCTGTATATACGACCGATTTCAAACATTTTTTCAGACAACGATGTATGCTCTCAAACCGTGATCCTAATCATTTCGGTATAATTATTTGTGGGTCTATCTCTTCTACTATAAAGATTTACAATTTTCAGATTCGCCAAATAAGGTAACTATTTAAGTTATCCAAGAAAAAGTTGTTTAGGTGGCCCGAAATAAAAAAATGTTCCCAATATACCATTTCATTTGAATGAAAGGTATAAAAAATAGTTGCTTATATTTGACCCAACCCAATGAAAATATATATTTTAACATGTCTTGAAGAGTTTTACTTCTGATCGGCGTCTGATACGGCAATCAAATTGAATGATAAAGTTTGTCCAATTAGATTGCTGAAAATTTTCGACATTTCCGTAAATGCTGATGCTGACTAACAGCGTTCCATTAAATTTTTGGCATTGTTGTTGTCATTTTAGTACACCTACTTAAATATCATTTGTGTACGTATTCATTATTGTCGGTTCCTCAGTATTTCGAACTGCTGTAAATTGGCTAAAATATGTCATGAGCAGACAAAATCTGACAAGCATACAGTGACAGTAGTTGACTCTCTTACCACATTTCCTTCCTCAATTGAGTACTTATCAAAGGGTATGTGCTGCGAAAATAAAAGTTGATAATCCTTTTTGTTGACATTTGCTGGGTTTCTAACGGTTTAAAATGTGTGGCTATGATGTACTTACAGACACTTTCCAATGCCTTTCAGGAGGGAAATCAAAATGATTTCCGCAAAGTTCAGAACTTTCGGCAGTTAGGTCGTAAATCCTTAAGTGAATCCCTGTAGCCTTCGAGCTGCAAAAAGGTTTCAACGCAGTAACCGTTCTCGATAAGGAAGGCTAACTTCGAAAATATCTTTGTCATACTCATATCTTTTCGCACCTAGATATGCCCAAATATCGTTAATTTGAGTCAAATAGAATTGGCTAAGAAAATATTTTCATCGGAACCTGCTTATGGGAGCAGATGAAGAGGATCGTCTAACACGATACGGGCCCTGGTTCAAAACATTTTTTAAAAATGGTTTTTTATTATTTTATGATATCAAAAAACACAAAAACAAACGGTTTTTCGATTTCTTTAACTATAAATATTTTTTCGTTCATTTCAGGTGTCGCCGCTGAGGTCTACTATGTTCGCGAAGGCCATGTCAATAACTACGCACTCAATTTTGTCGTACCAGTACCAGCAAACGTACGCGATATCACTTTCACATGGCAAAGCTTAGCCGGACGTCCGCTGCCTTATAGCATTAACGTGGTTACATCAGATCAGGAAACTCTGCCACGCCCCTTTATGAATATTTCACAAATTGGTGAAATACCAACAAATGAGCAAACATTCGCTATCGGCCTTAAGTGTTCAGGGGCACGTGCTTCGGAAGTAGATGTCACAATCTCAGTTGAGGTTATACTTAATCGCGCTCTCAACAATGTGACACATTTGGTCTTTCGGCGTAAAAAGATATGTCTACTGGCCGAGTTCGAAGAAAATACGGTGCATGGTCCGGTTTTGTTAGAGACTGCGGTGCCACCACCAACTGGCATATTGACAATCATTGTTGGCAGTTCTCTTGCATTGGCGCTCGTTATAATTCTGTTCTTAACTGCATATTGTGTGAGACGTTCAGCAAAATGTCAAAACAATGGCCAACCTATGCGCACTTCAAGCTTTCAACGTCTCAATACAAATTCACCATGTCAGCAAGCTGGTGCATACAATGATCCCCCATCTATAGTTGGTGCACTTCATAGCTCTTTGCCACGCAAAACAGAACCTCAACACCCAGAAGAGTTACACCGTCGAATATCGGAGCTTACCGTCGAACGTTGTCGTGTGCGCCTTTCGAGTTTGTTACAGGAAGGTACGTTTGGACGTGTATATCGCGGAACTTACAATGAGAGTCAAGACGTTTTAGTTAAAACAGTTGCGCAGCATGCCAGCCAAATGCAAGTCTCATTACTTCTACAGGAAGGCATGTCCCTATATGGCGCTTCCCATCAAGGCATACTTTCAGTCCTGGGAGTGTCTATTGAAGATCACACAACTCCGTTTGTTCTCTACTCAGCTCCAAATACCACACGTAATTTGAAGCTTTTTCTGTTGGACCCATCTTGCGCTCGCGCCATCACCACTGTCCAAATCGTAATGATGTCCACACAATTGGCATTGGCTTTAGTGCATCTGCACAGTCATGGAGTCGTTCATAAGGATATAGCAACGAGGAACTGTGTGTAAGTATTTAAATTTACATTCACTATAAGAAATGTGTGTGCAAACATTAAAAATAACAAATTACCTAGCCGTGTTGTTTAGAATATTGTACATTATATATGCTTCATGTTTCATTTCATTTATTTAACAATTTAATTTATTACTACATTAAGATAATGAAATATTTTATAGTCAACTAACAGATGTCATACCAATTGCAGGTTATATAGTACTACATTACATATGTATGTATTTTTATAGTTTTATATCTAAGCTATGTTTTAAAAGATAGATGAGAGTAACGTTGAAACAGTAAGGTTGAAGAGTGGAGAGAAATATGTACATTGCAAAAGTCTCCTTAGATTAGAGAAAACTATATAAAGAATCCATCAATAGTTGTGTTGGTTTGTAGCAGCAGTAAGCGTGCGGTGTTGACGAAAAACAACCTAGTAGATGCTACATTTTTAAAACTGAGCACAACTATAGTGCATGATCTAGTAGATCTATCTAAAACGATTTTAGCGCCTTTAAGGCGGAATAGAAAAATGCAGATTTTAGCCCTATGATAATCGAATAGGTTGCAACCTTAAACTCAAGCTTTACAGGCAGATATGTGGTCAAACCTCCAATCTATGAGCCCATCTTGAGTATAGCTTGTTGTTAACTAACTTAGAAATCTTTACGGAGTATAGGACGCAGCCTTCCTCAAATTACGTAGAGTCCCATATAACTTACCCACTGCAGTAAGGTTTAAGTTCGTCATAACTTTTATAAAAGCGTCACCGAGCTTATTTCAGGTATTTCAAGCCTTGAAACATTATTATTTGCAACGGGCAAGTAGTACGATTTTGCAGCATTGAGGCACGGTCCATTATTTTTCACCCAGCAAAAAGTCACTACGCTTTCGATCGTTAGTTGGCCCGGTTTTAAAAGTTACGCGTATGTCATCCAAAATTTTTATAAGAGCAGTCGAACAACTGTGCCCGGCTCTGACGTCAGGCTGATGTGGCGAGAGTAGATTGCATTTATACACACAGATGCTGATTTGTTCCGCTAATAAGCTCTCGAATGCTTTAGATAAAATGGGTAAAATGCTATTAGGGCTGAAATCTCCTGGGGAACACGCTTTTCTATTTTTGGGGTGTGGTCGAAGTTTCGCCACTTTCCACGATGCTTCATTACGTAGGTGTCTGACCCTATTATGAAAGACATAATCAATCAATCACAAAGTTAATTGGATGCATCTTATCACATCAGCTTTCGGCACCGTAGAGAACTTGAACGTGACACCCAAAAACAAGCAGACTCACTAGACAAAACAATCGTTGGACTTAAACTGAACCCATTATTAATGATATTTGAGCTCAGAGTACACTCGGGAAGAGCTTTACTGCACACTCGCAGACTTTAGAACATTGGGTAGAAGTTCAGGGTCAAGACGTAATGAGAAGTACTTAAACTTTTTTATTCTAATTTTCCTTGTGGCCAGATATCTCGCATTTCTGAAGGAGTCGCAGTCTGACATAAAAATAGACAGCTTAAATTGTACATTGAAATATGCAAAAAGGCAATGAATTTTAGGGAATAGTATTATTGCACAATTCGGAAACGATTCGATGGCGTTATGTATTTTTTTTTTTCGGAATAGCTTCGTACAGTTTTGAGATGAGTTTTGAATCATCAGGGAATGACTTTGGTACCATTCGCAACAAATTGTTGTAGCAGTGCTTCGCCACATCCAGTAGGCGGAACATCTTCGTTATGATATATGTACTGCTTCGAGATCAGTTCGGATAATTGAGAGGTTACTCCACATGGTGAAATTTTATAACGACCGAGAGGATAGTTATGTAGTTCTGAATAAAATACACCATATTTGTTATGTACTTGCTCCTTACTGAATAAAATGTATTGTCTTCCCTTCTGATCGTTTGCCCAGCGATCGACGGTTCCGGTTATTCGTCGACAACTCAGAGAAAGTATCCATATGTTGAAAATATTTGAATTTTTTCAAATAGCTCCTTCCTATGCCAGGTTTGGTTGTGTATAATTTCAAATCGGAACGTTAGAAATACCTACAGTCTTATAGTATAAAAATCTCAGAATTATTTTGACTTCTAAAACTAACTTCTTTGAAAAACCTCTTTCAACTTTACAGCATAAATAGAAATCCATCATAAGTTACTCCAACTAACTGTAACTTACTAATTTGTTTGTTTATATTTATATTAACAGCATTGATGATCAGTTGCGTGTGAAATTATCAGACAGCTCACTATCCCGTGATCTTTTTCCAAATGATTATAATTGTCTGGGAGATAGTGAAAATCGTCCTGTCAAATGGCTTTCACTGGAAGCCTTACAACACAAACAATTTTCGGAGGCGAGTGACTCTTGGGCGTTCGGTGTTCTTATGTGGGAATTGTGTACATATGCGAAACAGCCTTATGCCGAAGTTGACCCCTTCGAAATGGAACATTATCTAAGAGATGGCTATCGTTTGGCGCAACCCTTCAATTGTCCTGATGAACTGTAAGTATCAATTAATGTTTTTACCCTATCATTATTGTCGACGACTCTCTTAAATTATCTATATTCTTCTATATATATACTAAATTCAATGTCAGTTCGTTTGGGCACTTATGACCTTGAAGCACAACATGGAATGCCATGTGTGGTAGTTGTTAATTATACCACTATTTATTGTACACGCACTATTTTATTTTTAGAAAATATCTTTATTATAATGACTCCTAAATGTATGCTAAAAATTCGTTTTAAAATTTTATATCAGAATGAAAATTTTTGAAACAATCATTTCAAAATTGAAATATAAAAAATTAACAAGAACCAAAAATTCAATTTATTTAAAGTAGGTACATTTAAAGTTGAATATAAATATAACCCTGCAATACTCCCCCTTCCGGAGATTTAACGTTAAATAAATTAAAAGTAACTTTCTTCTTTGTTTTTGTGTTAGCTATCTGTATTTTATCAATCATTGCTGGTTTTAAACGATCAATTGGAATAGATTTAATTTCATTATTTATCTCAATTTTAAAGTTTTTAATCTCTTTTTCAATAACTCTATAAAGACCCTCATACGGATGCTGCAAGGAATGTTTGTTTATTACACGTACAAAAACAAAATGACAATCTTTTAAATCTTTTGGAACAAAAATACCGCTAGAATTTTGATGATGTTCCAAATTTGATTTAAAATTTTTAAAATATTACGCAAACTACTTAAAACATCCGCTGAAGTTACATTCTCTGTAGTTGAAACAAAAATTCACCAGGTTATCCTAAATTTTGGCCATAAACCATTTCAGCTGGTGTTGCCGAAATATCTTCCTTAAAAATCGATCGCAAACCCATAAGCACTATTGGTAACTCTTCATACCAATCCCTGGACACATTCTTAGCCATTATTGAAGATGTAAGCTGTCTATGGAAACGTTCTATCATTCCATTAGCTTGGGGGGAAGAAGTCGTTATTTGATGACTTCCAAGAATTTTCGTTAATTCTGAAAACAAGTTTGAAGTAAACTGAGATCCCTGATCCGTTGTTATTTCCAATGGAACCCCAAAACGGGAAATATATTCCTTAAAAAATTTATTTACAACCGTAACTGCAGAAATATCTCTTAGCGCGAATGCCTCTGGCCAACGTGTAAATCTATCAATTATAGTTAATATGTAACGATATCCCTTTGAAACAGGCAAGGGTCCGACAATATCTAAGTGAATGTGTTCAAATCTAGTTTTTGGAATTGGAATTTTCACAACTGGAGATTTTGTTTGACGATGTACTTTCGATTTTTGACAACTTATACATTCTTTGGACCAAGTATTGATGTCTTTATTCTTTTTTGGCCAAAAATATTTCTTAACTATCAAACGACGTGTAGCTCTACTACCAGGATGTGAAATCCCATGTAACATATCAAATAATATTTTTCTTAAATTGTTTGGAATGAATGGTCTAGAATTTTCTCCTCACACTTCGTACCATATATTAAAGTTAAGAACAGGAATTTTTATTTGTTTCAAATTTAAAAATGTGAGGTAAGTTTGCCTAATTCACTATCTTGTTATTGTTCACTTTGTAAAATTTTTAAATTAATGTCCGAATTATTAATCGCTTCACCTTCAAACGCACGAGATAATGTATCAGCTACAACATTTTCCTGTCCTTTAATATACCTAATGTCATTCGTAAACTATGCAATGAATTCCATATGTCTAGTTTGTCTTGGACTGCGTTCTGTTTTTGAATTTAAAGCAAATACTAGAGGCTTGTGATCTGTGAAAACTGTAAATTGACGTCCTTCTAGAAGGTAACGAAAATGTTTAATGTTAAAATAAATAGCTAACAGTTCTCTATCAAATGCACTATATTTAATTTCGAATGGAGACAGTTTCTTTGAAAAGAATGCAAGTGGTTCTGATACATTATTAAACGTTTGATGTATGACACCACCTATTGCCGTATTGGATGCATCTACATTTAAAGAAAGTTTTGCATCTTTGTTAAAATGATTTAACAATATCGCAAATGCAAACTTTTCTTTAATGCATTCGAAAGCTTTATTAGATGTATCATCCCAAATTAAAATCTTGTCTCGCTTCTTATTTGTTCTATTAATTAAATCATAGATAACTGTCGTAAACTGCTAATTTTGGTATATATCGATGGTAATAATTAACCATACCAATAAATGTTTGTGCCTGCTTAATAGATTTTGGACGATCAAAATTTCGAATGGCTAAAACTTTTTCTTCCGAGGGCCTAATTCCCGTTTCAGAAATATTATGTCCTAAAAAGTCAACATTTGTTACGCCAAAAGTACATTTACTTGGTTTTATATTTAAACCGCACTCCGTGAGGCGCTGAAATAGTACGCGAAGATCTTTGAAATGTTGTTCCTCATTTTCGCTTGCCACAAGAGATCATCAATATACATATGTAAAAACAAAGTCTAAATCATAAACTACTTCATTAATAAATCGTTGAAAAGTTTGCGCGGAGTTTCTAAGCCCGAAAGGCATTCGTACAAATTCAAACATGCCAAAAGGCGTAGTAATTGCAGTTTTATAGATATCCTCTTCTGCCATTGGAATTTGGTGATAAGCTCTTACCAAATCTAGCTTCGAAAATACTTTCTTATTTCTGAGATTCATGTTGAAGTCATGAACATGGGGCAAAGGATAACGATCAGGGACTGTTACAACGTTTAATCTTCTAAAATCTCCACAAGGACGCCAGTCATTTAACTCCTTCTTGGGTACAAGATGCAAAGGAGATGCTACCGCTGAATTAGAAGGCCTACATATCCCTGTTTTTACTAAAAGATCGAATTCAGTTTTAGTTACTTTGAATTTAATAGGGTCTATACGCCTTGGTTTAGAAAATGGCCAATTTCCTTCAGTGACTAGTCTGTGAACTGTTGTATGTCTAACTGGTTGTTAATAATCTGGTTCAGAAAATAAAGAAGGAAATTCTTTCAATAACTTTGTAAATTTGTTATCAACAGCGAAAACTTTTGGTAGCGAAACATTACAAACACATGAAATTGTGTTAACTGAAAGACTTGTTACCGGATCTACTAAGCATTTGCGTTTAACATCAACTAATAGACCCTATTTACACAGAAAATCATCACCGATAATTGGTTTTGCTAAATCTGCTATTAAAAACGTGAACGGAAATTCGTGACGCAGTCCTAAATTTATATTTAAAAGTTTTTTACCGTATGTTGAAATCGTTGAACCGTTAGCTGCCGTTAGAATAATATCTGATAACTTTTTCGAACATGAAGATTTTGAAACCGGAAGCACTGAAATTTCCGCTCCACTATCTATTAAAAAATTCAATTTGTTTGTTTTATCAATAATAAATAAGCGACGTGTAAACGTGTCTAAATTTCCGTTGTTTGTCGCCGCAACAACGGATGACTTTAGTTTGACGAACTATTGTTATTTTTAAAAGCGCATGGTTGTTCGCACTTCAAAGCCTGATTACCAAACTTATAATGATACCTAAAGAGCCAATTTGGGTTGTCACGAAACTTTGATCGATATCTAGAGGGACTTCTAAAGCGATTCCTACTAAAAGATTGGCAACTTCCTTATCCAAAGCTTTTTAAGCATTTCCTTGCTAAAATTGTTTCCAGAGAGTAGCACTAGAGACCGATAAAATTCAGAAGGTTTACGATCTCCCATTTCTGAATCGGATAACACTCGATCTAACTTGGCATTCTCACTTAATGAATGCCGTTCAATTAAAATTTTCTTTAATGCAGAAAATTTGTCATCTTCAGGAGGATTTTGAATAAAATCAAGAATTGTCATAATTACCTCCTGCGGAAATGCAGTTATGACATATTCATATTCTGTCCCTTCCTGAGTAATGGTCTTTTGACTAAATTGCATTTCAGCATGGATGAACCATGCTTCAGGGAAATTAGTCCAAAATTGGGGAAGTTTTACCAATGTAGCAAAAATTTCGTTATTTTGATTCGCATATGGATTTGTTAAATTATTTTGATAATTTTCATTATCCAAATCAATAAGCGAATCGTTTACTTGATTTCATGGTGTAGATGTACGTGTATTATTTGATGGTGAATGAAACATTGTTAATAAAAATAATTACAAAAATTATATTATAGGAAGAAATAAAAAAAAATGTCTGGAAAGGGGCGTTTACAAAACAAAAATGTTTAATCTATTTTGATACATATACATATACATATAAATAATATAAATTTAAATAAACTAAATGTTAGATACAGCCCACCAAATTCCTTTATTTGTTGTTGATAGTTGTCGCAATTGTATATTTTTTACTGATTTTGAAATAAGGTGACCCAAAACTTCGTAACAAATTTTCGTAAGTTCCTTCTCCACACGTTCTCACACGGGCGAGCTGTTGTTTCTACTAAATTTGTTGTTGTTGTAGTTCACTGCTCTTTATTTCAAATGAATTCTTTAGTTAAATTTAGATTGTTGTTTTGAATTGGATTGTAGATTGGAATTCTGCTTTACTGTGACTTGGCTTTGAATAAAATTTTGGCTTAAATGCACAAAGATTACCCTCTCAGCTCAATGTGTATTGTTCGGTTCCAATTTATAGCTTTAGCTGAGATGTTTTTCTGCTTTTAATTGTTGCCCAGCAATTTACATCAACGAGGAGCGTTTTTTCTTCTTAATGTTGTTGCTTTCTAGCTTTTTATACATTTAGCGTTCAGGATCTCAACAAGATGACCAAGTAATGCACTGAGCATTTGTAAATTTTCTGCTAATCTTGCTGTAGTTATATTTGGGGTTGTTTTGCACGCTTTTAAAAAAGGCTGGCTGATCGCCAATGTGGTAGTTGTTAATTATACCACTATTTATTGTACACGCACTATTTTATTTTTATAAAATATCTTTATTATAATGACTCATAAATGTATGCTAACAATTCGTTTTAAAATTTTATATCAGAATGAAAATTTTTGAAACAATCATTTCAAAATTGAAATATAAAAAATTAACAAGAACCAAAAATTCAATTTATTTAAAGTAGGTACATTTAAAGTTGAATATAAATATAACCCTACATCATGAAATTTTGTTTAGTGATTCTAGGCATTCCTGGAAGTAACATCGGCATGTTTTTATGATGGAACTTGTAAAATTTTTTTTTCGCGGGCGGAGCCGCGGGTTTAGTCTAGTGGGGTATAAGACGATATCGCATTGCTTTAATGCTTCCAATGCAGTTTTCTTCTGTTGTCATTCTTCTAATTTGGAACGATGGAAGCAAGTAGCATATCAACCATCGTCGATGCTTTATCCTAATCGATATGGTCTTGATGAAGTATGGCACTGAGTGAATGAGAGAGCGACAAAACATTACAAAGTCATAAAGACCGACAAGGAACTCAAATTTGAACACAGCTGTTTTAAGGGCCGCTTTTCTGTTTATTCGTTCTTTTTTTTCCCAAAGTCCACTACCAGCGACGTTTTTGCAGCAAACGACGACATTGTGCCGTTGCATTCACTTTGTTTCACATCATTGAACAAGCTGTTCACCAAATGAATTATATAAAGCATTCCCACCTGTCCGCTTAGTAATAGTCAAAATGTGGTCGCATCTAAACATGTAACTATGCTTACCATAAATAAAAATTACTGTGGAGATAACGTTATTTTGGTTATAACTCAGAGCCATCCATTTACTTTTGTTGTACTTGTACTGTTCACAAGAGTCGTATTTTATAAAAGAATGCATAAGACTATAAGAGACCTTAGGTTAGGTTAGGTGGTAGCTGCCCTGATAAGGATAGCTCACTTGGACAACACGAAGTTCCGTTGTGATACCACATACACCAAAAATAAGGGTGACTTAGATATAGCTACTTAGAGAATCGTTGGGTAGCAACGATAAAGCTCCGAATGATAGCGATCTCAACTTTGGATAAATCCTCGGGAGATCCAAGTGAGTCGCGACCGAAGTACTTTCCCCTAGTTCTGGCAAAAGCTGGGCAATCAAGCATAAAGTGATTTGGTGATTCCACCTCATCACCCTCCATACATCTGCAGCAGGATGGAGTTTCCAGTATATTGAGACGTACCGCATGGATTACCCATGGGACAGTGCCCTGTCAAAACCCCAATGACCATTGATAGGTGAGCGTTAGTGAACCCAATTATTTCAGCAGACCTCCTGTCATCCTTTTTCGGCCAGAAAGATCTTGCTACCCTGCAATACGTGGTGTCCGCCCAACGTTTGCTGAGCTGACTCGAGGCCCAGCTATGGAGGAGCAATCCACAGGTGGCCAGCGGGATCCCGAAATCCCTACAGCCATCTTCATCCGGTTCAGTTGTAGCGATGCGGGCTAAGAGATCCGCTTGACAATTACCCGGGATATCACTATGGCCCGGGACCCAGATAATCTTAATTGTAAAATAATTCGATGCAATCGCAAACGAGGTCACGCACGCCCAGACCACCTCCGATCGCACTGTAGTTGAGCTCAAGGCCTTGATAGCCGCTTGTCTATCAGAGTAGATGTTAAATTCCCTAACCGTAGTAGCACTGGATTGCATTCCTTCCACTGCATCCTTAATCGCAGCAACTTCCGCTTGGAGTACACTGCAGTGATCAGCCAACTTAAACTTGCGGCTTACATTTAGCTCTTGAATAAAGACCCCCTCACCAACCTTTCCGTCTAGCTTCGACCCATCCGTGAAGAAGTTAACCGGTCCCATGCCCCAGATAATTGCTCTTCCCCACTCCTCTCTCGATGGAATTACTGGGGTGAAGGTTGTATAGGGAGCAGTTATCGGCATACAATATTCCGTTCTGTCCGGGATAAAGTCGAAACTGGTAAGAGGGCTAGAGTGTCCACAGTCAGAAAGCCGATATCCCATATCACGAATCCTGACCAACGACCTTTCCCGCAATATCTACAGGATATATGTTCAGCATGACGTTCAGTGCCAAGGTAGGTGTTGTTCTGAGAGCGCCACTGATACCGATCAGCGCCACCCGTTGCACTGACATTAACATTTTGGAGGTGCTCGGCGTGTCCAGTGCTTTCCACCAGACCAGCACCCTATATAGCAGAATCGGTTTGACCACCATCTCATAAAGACAGTGTACTACTCCTGGCGAGAAACCTTGTGTATTACCAAAATATTTCAAACTTAGCACACAGTCTCAATTTTCAACTTTATTGAGTTTTTAAACATTTTAAAGAAATTCATTTTTTTAAAAGCAATTATTTTTTATGATATTCAGGGAGAAAATACAGTATTTGCGGACTCGAAATATAGATATTATAATTGTCCACAATTAAAGATCATAAACAACGGAACGCTTAGCACGGTAGCCGATTCTATGTACCAAAGCGACTCGGAACTTTTCCCGACCAAGGGCTGTCATTTCACTGTAACCCCATTTAATTTGTTACCTTCCATAAATTGTTACCCGCCCAGTAAATCCTTGAATCGGGAATGCAGAGAAATGGTTATGCTGAGTGTGCCCGAAACAAATCTTTTTGGGACGGTCACACTCATGCCAGTGTGTCAAATGCAAAAGAATGGTTGCATCGAACAGGGTGTTTGTCAACCCCGAAATGTCTTCCAAACTTTTTCTGCTCCTTGCCGTTCATGCACCAGGCCGTCCCATAGTGCGTCCTAGCTTATTTGATCCCGACATTGAACGCAGGGGCTACGTCTTGGAACGTGAAGATATATTTGTCCAGTCAGGCGATTTAAATTAAGAAATAATCAGCATCTATATCCCTTCTGTCACCTGCTGCCCCAATGGATGTGAAAATCGCATTATTTTGAGCGATTTTAATGCACACCACGATCTAGGGCATTTTGATATACAAGCGGATAGTAAAGGTGAGATGTTGGCAGATCAAATAGAGGACACGGCGTTCTGCACAATAAACGCGGACGAATGGTAGGAAATTGCCACAGCTCGCCAGACTTTTACATCGTAAGCGCAGGACTTGTAAACTGCGTCAGCTGGTAACAGATGGTAACATTGGCATCCGACCACCTACCGATACTCCTCTCGCTTGAACGATCAGGTCGATCCATAACATCTGAAAGACGAGCTTTCATCAAATTTGGAATTGTCCCCAGAACATGTGAGGCAAGAAAACTCCCTATAAAGGAGAGAAATTAAATGCTTAACAAACATTTTCTGCTGAGAACACAGAAACCTGGGCATCCCAGCTGTTTGAAGAGGTACCGCCTCCCAGGAACTTTAGAAGTAATTTCCGTAAGCACTATGAAGAATTCCATGAATTCCTACATAAATTTGTATAGTCTCGAGTTTAAGTTATTTACATAAAATAATTTATACAGAAATTGTTCAAAAACCCATAGTTTAAAACAAAACCCCTTTTACTCTTTTTATTTACAGCTTTACAATTATGGCATACTGTTGGGCACTTCTACCGATCGAACGTCCGACATTTGCTCAACTCAATGGGTGTCTAACGGAATTTTATGCACAGGTGACACGTTACGTGTAAACGTGACTCGTAACAAAAAAGTCAAAAATATTAGACTGTATTATTGCTTCCCTACACAAATAAATTTTTTATAAATAGAAATTAGTGAATATGTATTTATTTGCACATATGTTTGCACTCGGAATAGACAAATAATCAACTGAATTAAGTTAATATACATACATACGCATAATACATATATACTATAGAGGATTTAGTGGTTGCAGTTGTTACGTCATAAAAGCAGTAAACAATTTTACACAACTGCTTCTGCTCCTAATTTGAATAGATCAGTCTACAAGAAATTTTAACTAATTTGGATAAAATTTAAAGTGGTATCCTGATACTCCAGCTTACATACCAGCCCCCAAATTCCAACCTTCGCTAACGCTAAAACTCCATCGCCAAAAATATCTAAAAGCCCTGGCAATGTTGATGTATCCATATCTATATAAAACAGCTGGTCCAACCAACCTTATGGAAATCAATGTAATTTGTCAATGGTGACATACCATAACGCCATAGCCATAACCATGCCATAGCCAACCAATTGGTTCTTGGTTTTTCGCCATATCCATAACCTAAAAATATTTGAGTTGGTGAATTTATTAACTTATTGTATATTTTATTTATTGTATTGGATAAGTTTTGACCAAGTGACTTATTTTTTGTGGAATGTGTTTGTAATTCTTGGCGTTTTCTTCATTTTTATGAAAATTTTACGATTTTTAAGTTACGGCACCAATAACTGATGCCAATTGATATGGATAAGTAAAAATATGGTTATGATTCAGCGTTATGCCTATATCAACTTGGCCAGGCCCTTAAAACAGTAACAAGCGCGAAGAAAAGTATGCAACATTTAATACCATATAGTCACTAGGAATAACAGCCTAACTCCTATACAGCGTTGTCAGAACTTTTTCAGAAAAAAGGCTATTTGACAAAAATAAAAAGCTGAAAAAGGCTAAATCAAAATTTTTAAGGCTCAGAAAAAGAGCTAAAAGTTTAAGGGAACTTTCTATAGACATAACAGAATAAAAAACTTAAATTAATTTTTGGAAAACGCCGGCAAAACTATTTTCAATAAGGAAATCTACTTTTTGTCCTTATAAAGAACCCATGAAAGATGTAAACTCTACATTCCACACTGTCTAAGAACCCCTTGGAGGGAATATTTCCATGACACTTTCTGGGCTTGTCGAATCACTGCCAAAGAGTGGCCCCAGGTTAAATAAAGTTTTGAACTAGGTTACTATGAATATGAATAAAGGAATTTGAAGTCAGATGATGTCTTATAAGTCCAAGCAATTTGATATGTGCAATTAAACTTATAATAAGGTTATACTATGGCACACCAATACTTATTCAACCTCGTTTTTCTAATAGCTTATGTAAGCCTGATTTTGGGTGGCCTATATATAAGCCTTATATAAAGGTTCTAATACAGCAAGTAGTTTCTTTTAATAAGGCCTTAAGCCTTATAATAAAGTTGTTATATTCTACCTTATGGCTTATAATAATTCCTTACGTATGTTTTGCTTTATATGAGCCATAAGCCTTACACACATCGGTATATTTCAAATAAATATTAATCCTCTTGACATAAGGTTGATGTTGCCTTAATAAAGTTACTATGCCTCGATTTCTGCCTACCATAATGCCAACATTATCTGTTCCTTAGCGCCTCAAATTTTTTAAATCTTACCCAAATTCATTCAATGTTCTTAAAATTGAATCTACATAAAACTAGTTTTTCTAAAATTCTGAAAAAGCTTAAAAGAGCTAAAAAATTTCTAAAATAAAGCTTCGAGCTAAATCGCAACTTTTCAAGCTAAACGGAGAAAAAAAAGCAAAATGTTGCTTGAAAAAAAGCTAAAATGGCAACACTGCTCCTATACTTAAAATAGCATTTTGGTGGCTATTCCTTGTGGCAATATGATACTACATGTTGCATACCTTTCTGCGCTCTTGATTTTAGGCGATGGAGTTTTAGCGTTAGCGAAGGTTGGGATTCGGGGGCAGGAGTTCAAGTATCGCTCATACAATAAACAGCTAATTTGGCACTCAACCTTTATAAATATTGCTCGACGCATAGGGCTTGTTTGTGGAAAATCGTTACTGTAGAGGTCGGCGCTACCTGGCCGATTTAAGGTAGTGGCACCAGAGAAAATAATTTCTTTTTTTTAGCTGCTTTTTAAAAGACTCGACCTGTGATAGAGTAATTGTCAAAAATGAACGTTTTTCAGTGATTTCTAAGCCAAATGTCTTTGTAAGCTAAAGAAACCGAATATCCAAAAAATTTTACTTTTAGCCGCATATCCCTTTCAGCAGTACTTGTGAATAAAACAAGGCAAAAGGTGGCACAAGGGAGTCCCAGAATTAGTTTATTTTTTTCAAAAGGGTCATAGTTCTTTTACTTTGTACTCAAGCGAGATCTGGAAGCACCATAACGGATCGAAAATGTTGACCCGGCATTCACGGATTTCTGATCTAATATCGCTGCTTGGTTTGCTAAACAAATATCGGGATTGAGAAAACGTTTTCAATGTTTACTTTGCTCTTAATTTTTCTGAAGGGGTACGAGTTAGAACTATTTTAGAAAAAATCCTAAAATTTGAGAGCCACTTCGAAATGGTTCTTGCTTTTACCATGCTTATAACATATTTGTATATATACAACATATGAAAGATCTTGGTGTCTATAACATATTCGTAAACACCCCTGGTAATTTCACTGTATAAGCGTGGTATCTAGCCCATAAGAAAACGGTCAACATTTTTTTATTTTCCCTTTGTAAGCCAAAGTAGACGTTTTTTATTTCAAAATATGTATTTTTTGTTTTGTTATTCCCAAAATTTCGTTCGAAATGCGTTCGGCATGCATCAGTTCAAACGTGGGAGGATTTCTTGAGCATTTCTTTGAGGGTTCATTAAAAACTTAGGAAGTACTTGCTGGCTAAAATGTAAGCGATAGACAGACAGCCAGGGTTAATCGGTATGCTTCTTCTTTTGTTAGTACATACATTCAATTTTCGGGTCCCATTGTTTTAGCATATGAAGTGAGAAAGTCTCAATGAAATAATCTTTGGCTGTTATATGGAAAAATGTATGTAAGCTGTTGCATTTTATGCTTATGGCTCTCTTTTCAAGTTCGGAGAAGAGTATAATATAACCCCATTTTTCATCATTTGTTTCAAAAACACCCCATCTCAGAGTTGGGATGAAAATGCTCTATCTGAGCTCAGATTCAATACATTTTGACATTAGCTGGGATGTTTTTTAAACGAACTCTGGAATGGGGCGTTATTCAAATGTTTTCTCAGACAGAGAGCTTTTGAGACGGTAGCCGAGATAGAATGATATTCCACTCAGCAGTTGATATACAATACCTAGAAGGTTAAATCTAAAAAATAGCATGGCATTATATACACTGATTTCATTAGTTAGAATAACCTTGTGAGATTACCAAAATATATTTATTATGCATTAGTTATATTCAGAAATATTTAAATTTATTTGTTAAATGCATATAAATAAATATACGTAAATATGTAAGTAAATATTTATAAGATTAAAATGCGTAAGTAATCATTTCGTCGTTAAATTTGTATGTAGGTATGAAAATTTATATTAATAATGTAAATACGAGATTATAGAAAGACTTTTTAGTGTGTTTACTGGTAATTGATTTAATATTAAGTATATAGTAAATATGTTTGTTTATAAGTTCATACATTAGCGTAAGTAAAATGATAACGCTAAATCCCAGCTAACATTTTCGGATTGCTTCAAATTTATGAGTCCTTAAAATTGTATTCTGATGTTTTGCACTATTAGATTCTAACTTTTAAACTAGATCACCTAGAGTTTTAAAAATTGGCTCAGTACCCGTTTCCTTATGCAGTAAGAAATATTTTGTGAAAGGAACACACAAATTTACAAGAGTGCTGAGAAGAAACAGCGGGGCGGCATTATTTTTAGAAAAGAAAAGGCATAAGATTCAGAAAATGCTAAAAGAAATGACTGCGTTGCTATACAACTTATAACAAAACTTAGTGCTCAAGTGAATTCCTCTTTTCCGACGAACACCCATTTCAATAACAAGATGGTGTCTAGGCTCGTGTATGAAAAGCATTGCTAACACCAACGAGAACAACTGTTTGGAAATTTTTTTTAATTATTTGTTTCCACACGCCTCAAAGTTATTTAGTAAGACTCGATCTATTAACATTATCCTGCATCCCAAGAGGTAAAAATACTTGCTAACATATTTTGTGCCGTATTCGATTGTTATATTGCAGAAAAACTGCTTATGTGACGGAGCTATTAGAATACGTGTGAATTGAGTGCGAACAATTTGCCAAACATTTGCTAAACATTTATTTATTCATCATTAATTTCATTAAATATATTTGTTAATAGCTTATATTCTATACATGTGTTTGTAAACGTACTAATACTTATCTAAGAGTGCTCATAGCTAAATTTAAGGTTTGATAACAACATCGTTTTGAAATATTCTTTGAATATTAATTAAAAATTACATTTATCTAGAAAAAGTTAAAAACCTGGAATTTCATTTCATATTTATTTATACCTTAAAACTAACTTAAAGCTAAGAAGAAAGGATAGCACAGAAATATATTTATAAAAGACTTAAAGCTAATGAGGTTTCAAACATTTTTATTTAGGCTGAAAATCATTTCGAATATTAATCGATTTACAGAGTTTGCAAGATTCAACGAATTTAATCTTCTGTGATAGAATAGTAGTTTTTTGCCTCTAAACAAAGCATTCTTTTCATATAATATTTTTAATTAGATCGGTGACATAAATCGTCCCTCAAATGGGAAGCATGGTGTTTTCTTTCATCAAATATTTTTCAATTAATTTATTCTTGCAATGTTTTACACACTTTAAAGCATTTTTCACCATAAATTTATACTTTTTTTATACAGAGTTTTATTGGATATACATATATCGTCTAAAAACTGGCTTTGGTACAATTTCTAAGAATTTGTTTTTCAAATCTACGTTATCTCTCCATTTGGCTTGAAGAAATTCCACACCAAATGGGGAAGGCGTAAGCTATAATTGGTCTTATTAATTGCTTGTAACAATTGATTTTGCCATTGAAATCCTTTGTTTTTTCAATAATGTTATATACGTGAAAAAAATCTTCTTGGTCTGCTAAAATAAAATCTACATGACGAATGAATTTGAAGGTTTCATCGATGATCACACCCAACGGTAATGGTTGGTATGTATTGACGTGCCGAGCGATATATTCTCGTTTTCAGGCCTTTGAAGGCGGTAGAAACACATTTGTTTGGATTAAGCTTAAGCTTCCACAGCTTCTTATACAGTCATTTATCTCCTCACTAGCATTTGCTAGATTGACTTTCGATGACAATATAGGAATATTGTCATCGAAAGCAATTACCGATAGATCCTCCTTGCGATCCGATGGTAAGTCAGCCATGAATATTTCAAACAACACAGGACCTAACTGCAACCCCTGCGGGACTCCTGTCCCTATATCTTTATCAATGGAGTTTTCATTTTAATTGTATACGAAAAAATACCTCCCTGTTAAATAGTCATATATTATTTGGCACGTTTTTATTAAATCCGAACTTTTTGTACATTTTAAAAACTACTCCTTCCATGTTGTGTCAAAAGCTTTTTCAAGGTCTAAGCTAACTAAGATTGTCGCTTTTTTCTTTTCTAGGTTCGTAGTTACAGTGGCAGATAATATTGTTAGCGCTTGATTAGTGCCTAATCCGCTTCGAAATCCAAACTGGAAGTCCTTCAGCGTGTCATTATCAAGAATGTGTTCTTTACTTTTATCAAGTAGCAAACCTTCTATTAACTTACTAAAATTAGAAAGTAGTGAGATCGGCCTGAAACTTTTCAGATCGTTTGCACCACAATTTGGCTTTAAAATAGGAACCATTTTTGCAAATTTCCAAAATGACGGACAGGGTTTGCGTAATATGAAATTGGGTACTCCATCTTCCCCGCTACCCTTTTTATTGTTTTTCCGCCATAATAAGAATTAAATTTCCTTATGCAAAATAAACTGTTTATATTCTGGAAGATAAACCATCTGCTGAGAATGAGTCATTAAAATTAAAAAACGAATTCCTTCAATTTCATTAACTACATATTCAGTGTGATTAGGCGAGCCCATATGAACATTTTGGCGGTGAATCTTTTCAAAACGATCAGCTAATTTATTTATTTCATCAAAATTAGTCTCTAATAAGCACCCGCCTTCATCAACTAGAGGAGGTAGCTCGCTATGTCGTTTAATACCACTAAGTTGATTAACCCTTCTATATGTTTGGTTATTAATTTTCTTGATGATGATGGCAATCAGGGTAGATTTTTGATGAGGCTCTACACACCTAAATATTTTGTCTCCTGATTTTATTCCTTTCCCTAATAAACTGGAGAATATTATTCTTAAGATTGAGGTTGCATTTCTTTCCATTCAAATCCCAATATTTTTTTTTATATTCATTGACTTCGCGTGAGCATATAATCTTTTCTTAAATAAGTTATTATCACAATTCTTAATATTTGCAGGTAATTCGTTGAAACATTTTAACCCTCTGTAAAAAAGACTATTTTTTTCAGACTCCGTTTTGTAATTAGGTAATTTAAAATCATTTCTCTGTCTCGTATTTCTGTCATGAACCTCGTAGTTAAATGTAATATTTGTTTTTAGATAATCAGGCCAATTTCCGGTTTTTATGTTGTATATAAACTTCATACTGTGGAAAAATATTTGCTGTTTTACGCTCATCCAATTCAAACTTTGTAGCATATATTTAATGGGGGTATCAAAACGTTTCCCTAATATAAAGCGCATAGCTTTATTCTGCATTTTTTGTAGTTTATCGATTTGCGAATTTTTCAAGATAAAGAAAATAGTAGAACAATGTATGAAGTATGGCTCAATTATGGATCTATATACTTTTGCTTTGTAATAAGTATTAAAGTTTCTACAGGTTCTTTGAATGAAATACATTTTTTTTAGCCATTTTACCTGTTATATAATCAACATGGCCATCAAATTTTAGTTTACAATCTATTTGAATGCCGAGATATTTAATCGTCTGCACCTTTTCAATTTTAGTATTATTTATATTAATAGTTTCAAATGAGCAATTGAGGCTAAGAATAAAGGTTAAAAGTTTAAGGGAACTTTCTATAGACATAATAGAATAAAAACTTAAATTAATTTTTGGAAAACGCCGATAAAACTATTTTCAATGAGGAAATGTACTTTTTGTCCTTTTAAAGAACCCATGAAAGATGTAAACACTACATTCCACACTGTCTAAGAACTCCTTTTTCAAGTTGTTGGTGTGTGTTTTACACCGACTCCAAACGATATCTGCCAAAAGAATTTTTGGAGATAATATTTTCATGACACAAAGCAAAATCTAGTTTGAAAAAATCTAAGATGGCAACACTGCTCCTAACTTAAAATAGCATTTTGGTGGCTATTCCTTGTCGCAATGTGATACTACATGTTGCATACCTTTCTGCGCTCTTGATTTTAGGCGATGGAGTTTTAGCGTAAGCGAAGGTTGATATTCGGGGGCAGGAGTTCAAGTATCGCTCATACAATAGACAGCCAATTTGGCACTCAACCTTTATAGCTATTGCTCGACGTATAGGGCTTGTTTGTAGAGGTCGGCGGTTTAAGGTAGTGGCACCAGAGAAAATACATTTCCTTTAATTTTTATTTTAGCTGCTTTTCAAAATACTCGACCTGTGATAGAATAATTATCAAAAATGAACGTTTTTCAGTGATTCCCAAGCCAAATGTCTTTGTAAGCTAAAAAAATCGAATATCCTAAAAATTTTATTTTTTAGCCGCATATCCCTTTCAGGAGTTATGGTGAATAAAACCAGGTGGCACAAGGGAGTCCCAGAATTTGTGTATTTTTTTCAAAAGAGTCATATGTAGTTCTATTAATTTATACTCATGCGAGATCTGCAAGCACCATAATAGGGTGTACAGATCGAAAATTTTGACCCGCCATTAAGGGATTTGTGACCTGTGGCTGTTATCGGGAAAAATGTATGTAAGCTGTTGCATTTCATGCTTATGGCTCTCTATTCAAGTTCGGTGGGTGCAGAGTATATCGACTGCCGTTTCAAAAACGCCTAACAACTTTTGAATAACGGCATTTTTCAGAATTTGTTGCAACAACATCCGATCGCAGAATTCGGCTGAAAATGCCCTATCTGAGCTCAAATTCAATACATTTTCATATGAGCTGGGATGTTTTTGAAACGAACTCTAGAATAGGGCGTTATTCAAACGTTTTCTGAGATAGGTCGTTTTTGAGACGGTAGCCGAGATAGAATGATATTCCACTCAGCAGTTGATATACAATACCTAGAAGGTTAAATCTTAAAAATAGCATGGCATTATATACACTGATTTCATTAGTTAGAATAACCTTGTGAGATTACCAAAATATATTTATTATGCATTAGTTATATTTAAAAATATTAAAATTTATTTATTAAAGGCATATAAATAAATATACGTAAATAAATAAATATTTATAAGATTAAAATGCTTAAGTAATCATTTCATCGTTAAATATGTATGTAGGTATGAAAATTTATATTAATAATGTAAATAACAGATTATTAAGACGTTTTAGTGTGTTTATTGATAATTGATTTAATATTAAGTATATAGTGAATATGTTTGTTTATAAGTGCATACATTAGCCTAGGTAAAATGATAATGCTAAATCCCAGCTAACATTTTCGGATCGCTTCAAATTTAGGAGTAATTTTTTTCCGGAAAAAATTGTATCCTGATGTTGCACTATTAGATTCTAACTTTTAAACTAGATCACCTAGAGTTTTGAAAAATGGCTGAAATTGTAGGTAACAGTACCCGTTTTCTTATGCAGTAAGAAATATTTTGTGAAAGGAACACACAAATTTACAAGAGAGCTGAGAAGAAAAGCTCTAGATTTGTAATCCTAGCTTAAATTCTAGGAAGTGTGGAGCATAGGTATTAGATGATGTGTTAATTCTATGAAAAGCGGACCATAAGTGTAAATTGAAGGCCGCTTCCTTAATTGCCAATGGGTCAATGATAACTTTGACAAATTTGCCTAATGAATAAGTGCTTTGCTTATTGTTTATCTACTGGGTAAGTGGTATGGTTAATTGTTTCATATTTGTTTATCTATTGCGTATCCTAGGTGGCGCTAACTTGCATGTGAGTTAAACATAAGTCCAATCATTGACAAGCTATAGTTACAGAAATTGAAATACTTTAATTTCACAATACAATTTTACAATAAGCTCCCCAATTTTTCAACTTTGGGACCACCTTATATTACACCAACGAACGTTAGCTGGGATATTTTTGTTGTTCAATATTTATTTCGTTCAAACATCGAAGACTCATGTAACAAGAACTTCTTTATTTCGATTCGAAAGTAAATAGAAATGTTTGTAATTATGTTTTAAACCATTTTTACATATATTTAAATATGTTATAACTAAGTAATAATAAGTCATAATTAATGGATAACGGAAACATAAGATCAATTTGTTAAGTGCTCTAAAATTTTTGTATATTTGCCATGCAGCTACTACATAACTTGGAAATATGTATAGATATAAGGACACTAGTCTGATTTCGAAAAAATTTTGTTTTACTTGATTCTTTCAGCGTTGAAAGTTTCGCGCTTAAATTACACTTTGTGGCAAAATATATAAATTTAATACACATTTTGCGAGTTTGACGAGTTTACAAAAAACCTCATACTCAGAATTTCCAATAGATCCTCAAGACCTAAAGTTAACTCCTTTTTCATAGGGACTCCAACTTTATTCCTGGTTTGTCTACGAGTAAAGCTTATATTTCAACGGAAAGGGGACATTTTTCTCATTTTGAACGGCGTGCAACTTGTTAAATCGTTGGAAATGTTATGAAAATTTTAACAAAAATTCAAATTTTCGGTATATTTCGTAATGTTTCTCTGGTTTTTCTAAACGTGAAACTAACAACTGCACATGGAAACGCCGAAAGGTCTTTTTTGCAGTAACACAGAAAATGTTTACCTGAAATAAACGAAAATAAAGTTATATGCCATTAAACATATCCTTTAACTTGTGGAAAAAGATTTTGACCCTAGCTCCAGATTTTGAGGGTGTATTCGAAATTCTAAGTATGGCGTTTTCGTAATCTCGTCTATATCTACAACTACCTGGCAAAACCAAAGCATCAAGAAACCTTCAGCTACATACATTGAAATTAATAAAATTCTAATGAAAAATTCTAAATTTAATGTTTGTTCTTATTTACGACGAGATGCGCTAGCTATTGGAAATTCAATTTAATAATAACCAAGTCCTTTTAAAGATTCTTTTTATATTCTTGAACCAATTTTTGGGCATACTTTTAGCTCACGAGCAATTTTTGTGAACTGTAAATTTTTCGAATCATTAGTTGAAGTTAAGTCTGCTTGTACATTCTAGGCCTTCCTTTAAGTGTGCAGGAAACGCTTAAAAAATGCATGCCGGCATGTCGCAAGAAATTTGTTGAACGTTTTTTTTACTTGGATACCACGATTAATATTAAAATTAATTGTCTCTGAAATCTCAAAAAATGTGTAAACCTATACCAACGATTCAATGATAGATCGGCCTATCTCTGTCCCGTTATTTTAGAGCGCTCCAAAATCAGAACGTGTTTAAAAAACGCTCTGTTCAATGCAAATTCAACGAACCCAAACATCGTGTTGGCCAACTCTTTTATACAAAATATCTTTTGAAAGCAAATAAATTTTTAATTTTCGCTTTCGAATTATTGATACTGAGGTGAAAACGGGCATTTCGATGTCTCTCCCAATATTTTTAGACATGTGTTAGCAACCGTATGAAACAGGCAAGCACAGAGTTTCGGTTTGGTGGAAACGCACTATTATATTGAGTGTTTCTCGAGCCAATCATGAAACATCTTATTAATGACATGAACTATATTTTATAATTGGTACATAGTTTTCCAAGATATGTATGTATGTAAGCAAAGTTTTAAGTTGAGTTTTTTGGTAATAATAAAATCAAAAGAATTATGTATTGAATAAAACAAAGCCATTTACATAAACATGTAATAGTCAAATAAGCATTTTTGTTAAGTTGTTTTTGTAATTTATTAAATAAATAAATACATTTAAATTGAAAACTATAAAACAAGTTGGTTTAACTTTTTAGCAATGAAAAGAATATCTCATCAATCTTGCTCTGTTGTCCAGCTGATTGATTGTTAACCCATCTCTCGACTTTGGAACCCAATGACCGCACAGATTTTCTCTGCCTTCTTTTAGTGATTCATCAATGCCGAACTCCTCTTTTGATTTCTTTTTTTTCTTCTCAAAACTGGTTCTCATTTCGTTTTAATTGAAAGCTGTCAGGAATGTTTGCCAACAAATTCGTTAGTAGGCAGTTACAGTTAAACGACGAATTACCGTTAAATTTGTGACATATTTAAATTGGAAAAATGTTTTAATATAAACCGATGAAAGATAGAAAGTTCAAATTATTTGTCTTTCATCTAACTATAGCAGCGATGGGCAAAACGGCTCGTATAAGCCTTTTAAGTGCTAGGTGAGGGATGATCAAGTGCAAGAAGAACACAGGAAGAGAATAATATACAAACACACATAAGATTGATAAAGAGAGAGTATTTGGCCTTATTGCCATCTTCAGTGTATTTGCCATCTTCAGTTTAATTTTTTCGAAAGAAAAAACCCATCATTAGCATTAATAGGCCTAATAGATACACAGGCAGAAATAAATTATTTATCTTTCCGAGGTTCTAAAGCAGCGATGGGCAAAACGGCTCGTATGAGCCTTTTGCTCATACGGGCACGCTTGCACATTAAGGGCTAGGTGAGGGACGATCAAGTGCAGGTATGTGGAGCGAAGAACACAGGAAGAGAATAATATACAAACCCTTTCCCTTTATTCGTAAGCATCATGACGGAACGATACATGGTGGCAGCATGGTGACATACCTACAAACATAAATAAAAATTCCATGTACTTTGTTTTTGTAAATTCGATGGCCAAATGTCAAAATCGTACTGCGCCGGAAGTTGATGTATCAAATGAAATAAAAAAGTTTATAATCAGCTGTCCCATGCTGCCACCTTGTATCGTTCCGCCATGGTAAGCATCATCAACAACACTGCTCATCTTGCTTAATACATATTTAACAGTTACCAAGCTATGTGGAAAATAGAGCTGCCACCGCTCTTATTATGTTCAACTTATTAAGTGTTTTAGGATAAACTAGCCTTTACCGGCGGCTTCGCTCGCACTAAAGGCCACAAATATGTAATGTCGCTGGACTATGTTGATGTCTGCGTATAGCTCGTACAGCTCATCATTAAATCTTCTTCGGTACTCGCCATCGCCAACGCGTAGAGGTCCATAAATCTTTCGAAGAACTTTTCTCTCGAACACTCCCAAAGCCGCTTCATCTGCTGTTGTTGTGGTCCATGCTTCTGCCCCATATAGCAGGACGGGTACGATAAGTGACTTGTAGAGTATGATTTTCGTTCGCCGAGAGAGGGCTTTACTTTTCAATTGCCTACCTAGTCCAAAGTAGCACTTATTGGCAAGATTGATTCTTCGCTGGATTTCAGTGCTGATGTTGTTGCTAGCGTTGATGCTGGTTGCCAAACAAACGAAGTCGTGGTTGCCAAGGCGCATATGCGCTGACTCTTTGCTCGATGACAGCAGGTACTTTGTTTTGTCCTCATTCACCATAAAACCGATCTTTACCGCTTCTTTTTCCAGTATGGAGTAAGCAGAGCTAACAGCGCGGGTTTTTAGGCCGATGATATCAATGTCATCAGCATATGCCAGAAATTGCACGTTTTTATAGTATATTGTTCCAGTGCGGTTAAGTTCTGCAGCTAGTATAATTTTCTCCAGCATCAAATTAAAGAAATCGCACGATAGGGGGTCATCCTGTCTGAAACCTCGTTTAGTTTCGAACGGCTCGGAGAGGTCCTTCCCAATTCTGACTGAGCTGATGATGTTGCTCAACGTCGTTTTGCACAGCCGTATAAGTTTTGCGGGGAAACCAAATTCAGACATAGCGGCATATAGGCAGCTCCTTTTCGTGCTGTCGAAGGCGGCTTTAAAGTCGACGAAGAGGTGATGCGTGTCGATTCTTTTTTCACGGGTTTTTTCCAAGATTTGGCGCATTGTGAAAATCTGGTCGATGGTAGATTTACCAGGTCTGAAGCCGCACCGATAATGTCCAATCAGCCGGTTCACAGTGGGATTCAATCTTTCGTACAATACACTTGAAAGGACCTTATATGCGATATAGAGAAGGCTGATTCCATGATAGTTGGTGCATTTTGCAGTATCCCCCTTCTTGTGGACTGGGCAAAGAACACTTAGATTCCAACCGTCGGGCATGCACTCTTCCGCCCATATTTTGCTAAGAAGCTGCTGCATGCGCCTTCCCAACCCCTCGCCACCGTACTTGAATAGCTCCGCAGGCAATCCATCAGCGCCCACGACCTTGTTGTTTTTCAATCTGGTTATTGCTATTCTAACTTCGTCATAATCGGGCGGGGGGCATATATTCCATCATCATCGATTGCGGGATCCAGCTCTTCATCTCTGCGCGGTGAATTGCTGCCTCCATTTAGGAGAACTGAGAAGTGTTCCCTCCATAATCGAAGCACTCTCTGGACATCAGTTACAAGGTCGCCGTTTTCGTTCCTACAGGAGTTTGCCCCGGTCTTAAAACCTTCCGTCTGTCGCCGTATTTTTTGGTAAAATTTTCGGGCGTTATTCCTGGTGGCTAGCAGCTCAAGCTCCTCGTACTCACGCCTTTCTGCTTCTGCTTTTTTCTTCCTGAAACGTTCTGCAACACATGCTCCAACAATTTTTGCAGTGTGGATTTAACGATATATGTATGTGAGCTGAAGAAATTTGAAAATTCCTCCATAATTTGAAATTCATAAATGAAAGCAGTTATGTTTATAATAAACTGGTAAAATTAGCCGTTGTTTATGCGATTGGTACCTTTTTTGATTTGTAAACTCATACATTTCTTTCTAGGCTCACGGCAACACTGCCAACAAGTCTGAAAAGGGTTTCGTTTTCCCACGATTGTATACGAAACGTGCATTGGCACGTTTTTCTACTACTACTTTAAAAATAATTTTTAAAATACTTTTATGTATATATTGCAAAATGAATCGGCTTTCATATAATTAAATGTATGTGGAGGCGAAATGAATGTCAATAAAACGCTTCTTAACATAAAGTCGACTTCTGTCTATGGTTATTCCGTTTTTCGTATTTCTTGCTAAAAAATGTATGTTTATGTTTTCGTACTATTGCAAAACAGTTTGGGAATTGGTTTTCGAGGTTGAGAGAGAATATTTTCATTTCAGTTTTTTAGTGTTTCCGCAGCCTTCTTGCCATAGTACAGGTCTGCAAGTAGGATATGTAGCAGCGCGCACATACACAGCCACGCTCACCTGATAAAATGCTTGTTCTTGTTCGTTTTTTGTGTGGATGCTTTTTTTGCACTGTTGTACTTCTTAGGTCCAAGTAGTGTAGTAGCTGCTAACGAAAACTGTGTAAAATTTTTATTACAAAATTACAAAGAAATATCCTTATTTATTTTCAAATGAGCACTTAATTACATCTCTCTTTAAAATCCATATGTTTTGGACAATTTTAATTAACAAATTGTGATACTTTATTACCGGGGACGATTGCTAAGACACGACCAAAACTGTCACGGGGGTATTAATAGACACGTTTTTGCCTCGCTTCCAATAATTCCAATACTTTTTCGCCTTTGAACTATAGCTAAAAGGACAAAACGCGACTTTTTATTTCCCTTTCCACATTTTTGGACGGGTTGTTGCAGTCGACCTCGGTTTCAAACTGTTTTTCGCGGAGAACTTTTGAACGGGTAGAAAAACTTAGCACTCGTGTTTCTATTCTTAATGCTGCTATAACTACGCGTCCTCAGATACCCCAATTCAAGACTTTTGTATAATTTTCTGTAGGACGCATATAGGTGCAATACATTTTCATACTAAATTCGTAATAAAAATTTACCAGCACGGCAACCCATATCTGATATTCCGCTCCTTTTTTGTTTCCCTGCGTCGCTTTCGACGACAGCAACCCCGGTAATTTTGACACTTCGTTCAGTGCAAACGCATGTTCCACGCAGGTTCCACACCAGTTTGACACTGACCGAAGTGTCAAACGGCAGTGTTTTAGAAAGAGAAAGGAATTGTTTCCTTCTCATACATATCATACTTGTAAACCTGTACTGTGCTTCTTGCGATGAATATCGTTTGAGACGAAGCATACGATATTTCCAATGTATTTTTTTACTCCCCTAACACCCCAAAACACACAAACGTTTCACCAAGCACTCGCTGGTACTGAAACTGATTTATGAGCCGAAAATAGGCCCATCCCTGAAGTATAGGTATACTTAATTTCAGATTTCTTCTTTCAATTTTAAAGTTGGCATATTTGCTATCTTTTTATTTTTGATTTTAATATATTTTACGATTTTCTATTCGATAACAGCATCTCAAGGCTTATAGGTAATGGGCTTTTTACACCCAGGGCATACTTGTAGACATGGGTATTATAACCATATTTCAATATATCAAAATTATCAGCATTGAACAAAATTGTGATTTAGTCATGTCCGTTCGTCCGTTGACACGATAACTTGAGTAAAAATTTAGATATCTACGAAATTTCGATAGCTGGCTTTTCTTAACCCAGAATAGATTGGTATTGAAAATGTGTGAAATCCACTGATAACCACGCCCACTTTTTCGATATCGGATTTTTCAAAAATGGAAAAATTACCAAAAACCGATAAAGTGATTAAACTTGACAGGGTGTAGGCCTTACGACAAAAAATTTAAATTTGGTAAAATTTTGTAAAAAGGACGTGGCACCATTAAAAATGATAAAATATAAAAATTTCGCAAGCCGTAAATTAAAAGAGAACCAAGATATCATGTTGAGCTTTGGCATGGCGGATGTTGTTCTTGTTGTAGCCATAAGGACACTCTCCGAAGGTTTTGAGATAAAAATGGCCATGCAAAAGTTATAAATATATTTATTTTCATAAGCATAATAAGGTAATACTATGTTCAAACAGAAAAATAAATTGAGGAAATTTCGATTTGAATTGAGTGCTGTTCATACAACTCGATTTAGCTTACACAATAGTAATTTGATAGCTGATTGGCTAACCTCTACAGCAAGAAGATACCTTTGTTCAGACTGTCAAAATGTGCGTGTTGGTATTAAGCGAATGAAATGGAATGAAAACATAAAACTTTGAAATTTTTGTGTGTTGTAAGAAAATGTGTTCAATGTTTTGGTTTCATTTTGAGTTTGCCATCTTCTTTTTACAATCCCTACTCCAGTGAAATGAAAGACATAAAATCAGCTGATGAAATGAGCCAACCATATAGTTCAGCCATGCGCAACTGACGTTGAAATCTACTCAATAAACACACCTTACAAGGTTGTATTTGCAGTTTGAAACAATTTATTACGCAATTTTTTTTCAATTGGCAATTTATTATTACAATTTATTATATGATAAATTGCGTAATAAATTGCCCAAATAGTATAAATTGCCAATTTGGTGTGTGTTTGAACCTAGTATTATACATTGTGTCCAATAACCTGATTATAAGGTTTATGAACCAGGTAGCTTAAGAAATAGTATGCCATAAGGAAAATAAAAAGAAAATCCAGTTTCCTTAAAAATACTACGAAAAATTACGAACTGGGTTCTATTTATCATGTTTAGAAAACATTTATTTTTTGGTTTACCTAAAAGATAAAGCTTATTTGTAGCATAACGAAGCTCGAAATAAGGCGACGAGTACATTATTTACGTTTTACCTTCTTCTGAGGTTTATCTGTCAGGAGTGAAACTAGTATTCTTTAGTATTCTTTATATGTCTTAACATCGGTCCAGAGATGAAAATTTTCTTGAATGAAAATTGAGTGTAGATTAACGAATATCGACAAAAAAAATTATTACTTAGTTAAACCCGAAATCGTTATATCTATCATGACAACGAGTTTCGTTGAAAAGGTTGGAGGATTCCGGTACTGGATTCAAAATGTTAAAGGAACATTACAAGTACCTTCTACTACTAAAAAAAAGTATTTATTCAGGGTCGTTTTTACAAATTTTTATCAATATATTGTTAATGTGCTGATATTTATAATTCAAGCCATGACTAGGGAGAACAAATTTATGAGCGGCATTGTTGGCAGTAAAAGGATTCCAAGAAAAGTCACGTTATTCTGATTTAAATATATAAATTCATACAAATTCGCAGGGATCTAAAAAGAAAAAAGGCAAACATTTCATTATTTTATTCTTCAAAAATTAATTATCAAATCGAGTAGAATGCATTGAGTTATATCGTGACGAATTGATTAAAATGCACCGAAATTTTTAATTTAAAGTGGTAAAAAAATTTTGTTTTAGAATAAATATTTGCTCACTTTACTTCACATTTGTTTGCACTTATTTAAAGCCTGCCACTATTTTATAGGGATTTGTAAACCGAAAGCTTCAATGAATTTGTCTTCAATTTTAATTTCTTTTATTTATTTCAATTAAGAGTTAATTAAATCATAAAATGCAGAATGTTTTACATGTCAAATGAGTCGAATGATGATTTATGTGAAATTATATAGTACGAATGTTTCCTAGATTTGTTTAGAATTAATAGCCATATCCAAGTGGTGGCAGTACGTACGATGGCACATATTGCGAATAAGAGGCCGCTGAACCATAACCGCCACTACTGGGCGAACTGCAACCAACTGGCGACAAGGATGGCTGGCAACTGAATAGATAATTTTTCGGACATGGGGGTGCTGAATATGATGCTGGAGTGTACACTGGAGCAACTTGTGGTGTGTAAGCTGGTGCCCCTGCGGCATATGACGATGAGGAGCCACCGTATGATTGTGAAGGAGCGGGAGCAGCTGGTGCTGAGTACGATGGTGCCGAGCTGCCACCGTAAGACGTCGATTGAGCTGATGCGGATGCGGGTGCTGAATAGGTTGGTGAAGATCCACTGCTATAGCTACCACCACCGTACGCTGACGATACCATGCCCTGTTTGGAATTCTCGTTCGCACAGTTTGCACCAACAATGGTGATAACGATGAACATAACTGTGCTATTGAAAATTTTCATTTTGATCTGAGTTAATAACTTATTCTTCACTATAGTAAAAAAACTTTGTGACTGATGTTGATTTTCAAAAGCGCGGTTTCTTTTATATGAAATGTAGAAAAATTAAAAGGGACACCAATTGCTACAATTTTCATTTTCGCTAATAAGCATAACCTAAATAAAAAATTGTCAACGCAGCTGATGGTAGAAAAGCAATAAGTGGGACAGTTGAATAAAGTGAAGTGAATTGCATATCTGCTTATCGTAAATTTGTTCAAATGTTGAGACATGCAAACAAATTTTATAAAAAATAGTGTAATTATTGCTTATTCCGAATTATTTCCTAAAAGTCGATTTTTTGTAGAACCAGCAGTTTAAACCAATTGGAAGTGTTTTGTGACGACAATGAACTGAATTTCATAATTTATCATTAAAATAAAATATGCAATTTCCAAAACATTTGTATGTATGTATTTACGTTCTTCTTCCTGGTCGTAAGTTTTAAGTCAACGATCTCTTTAACAGAGCTTGTTGGTATTTTTCGGCAAAGCTCATGAATTTTTGCACATACAGTGGTGGCCACATAATTGAATGAAGTCAAATTATTGGCATTCATTGAATTACAGTTAATTTTGTTTTAAGTATTGAACTTGAACTCTTAGGAAATCGGAAAGAGAAAGAAATATATTTTAGTTGAAAAATAACAAAACAGTTCATGGCTTTGCGACATAACAGAAAAAGGCATTTTTTTCTCGAATTTGAGTAAGTGCGCGATTCGATATCTGTAAATGTTAAAATATAAATTTTCACTGTAATATCTACCACTCAGTTCATAATATCAACATTTTTCAAAAAAAAAACTGCATTTTTCCCGGCATATTTGAACAGCTCAGCCTTTTCAGAGGAATGGGAAGACCTCCACTGCGTTGGAAGAGGCAGTTGGAGGACGATTTTACCTCGTTTGGTCCTCTCAAATGACTACTGTTATCGCGAAACAGGTATAGCTGACCGCGATTCTTACGAAACGGCCAAAATCGCTAAGGCGGTTAAGCTCCAATTAATGATGATGATGTAAGTTTGTACATGATTGTAGGGCTGAATTTAATGTTTCCTTTGAGAAAAATCAAGAATTTTTGTTTTATTAAAGATCCTTCAATTTTAAAAATATAAACACCACGCTCTAAGAGGCTAGAGCGGGGTCAAAATAATCCGATTGGAATAAAGTCTAAACACTGCGTTAGCAATGAAACATGTTGTCAAAAGCATGACTCGCGCCCAGAAAATTTATTTCACAGCCAACTATGGTTTTTTAATGCGTGATCTGTTTATTGGTTCATTGTTGTGAATACTGTCTAAAAATTAAAGGTTTCTATTTGTGTGGCCACCACTGTATGTATGTACCTTAAATTTTACCCACACATATGTTCTATATTTTTTTTTATTTTTTTATTTTTATGTTCTATATTAGAATGGGTCGGTTCCCATAAGAAAAAAAAATGTCAAAATCGACCTTTAATTTTGTAGTAAGTCGTCAGCGAAAAAATGGTTTGAATTGTGAATTGCTAATAATATGAAATACCCCAATGAAAAATCCTGATGTATATTCAAATTAGTTATTTGTTCTTAATTCAGACCTGCAGAAAAAAATATCTATTGCTAAAAAAAAAAATGGAACTGATTGTTGACTATTTAACGGAACTACGGATAGTATCTTACTTCTAATTAACCTTAAGAAGGGAACTATTAATAGGTTGTAAGGTCATTGCAACTACTTGAATACTATCACAACACAAAAGTACTTAGCTTTCTTCAAAGAAAATAAACAGATAATAGTGCACGTTAGTTTATTGATAATCAATTTGTAGTTAGCTTGTAACTAGCTTCTTTTCATGCTGGGAGCTTAATTTAGTTTAAAAGTCAGATAGAGCTTTTTGCTATTAGAAAGAAACAATTACCACATCTATTCGTTCAGAAGATTTAGAGAAAAAACCACCAATTAGTTATTCGTAGACGCTGCGGTCAAAGCTGTTAACTCCTTTTCACTCAAAACTACTTACTACTTGTTTAAAACCCAGATTTTTCAGTGAAGTTTCGAATCGTTAAAAAGATTGCACCAAAACCCTCTAAAAACAGTTTTTTTTCGCCCCACTATAATCTAAATTACTTACTTACTTAATTGGCGCTTAACCGTCTAAACGGTTATGGTCGTCCAACAAGGCGCGCCAGTCGCTCCTTCGCTCCGCCAACCGGCGCCAATTGGTCACACCAAGGGAGTTTAAATCGTTTTCCACCTGGTCCTTCCAACGGAGTGGGGGCCGCCCTCTACCTCTGCTTCCATAGGCGGGTTCCGATAGAAACACTTTCTTGGCCGGAGCATCACCTTTCATTCGCATAACATGGCCTAGCCAGCGCAGCCGCTGCGTTTTAATTCGCTGGACTATGTTGATGTCTGCGTATAGCTCGTACAGCTCATCATTAAATCTTCTTTGGTACTCGCCATCGCCAACGCGTAGAGGCCCATAAATCTTTCGAAGAAATTTTCTCTCGAACACTCCCAAAGCCGCTTCATCTGCTGTTGTCATGGTCCATGCTTCTGCCCCATACAGCAGGACAGGTACGATAAGTGACTTGTAGAGTATGATTTTCGTTCGCCGAGAGAGGACTTTAGTTTTCAATTGCCTACCTACTCCAAAGTAGCATTTATTGACAAGATTGATTCTTCGCTGGATTTCAGTTCTGATATTGTTGCTAGTGTTGATGCTGGTTCCCAAATAAACGAAGTCTTTTACTATTTCGAAATTATGGCTGCCAACAGTAGCGTGGTTGCCAAGGCGCATATGCGCTGACTCTTTGCTCGATGACAGCAGGTACTTCGTTTTGTCCTCATTCACCAACAAACTCATCTATAATCTAAATACGTACGAAAATTAGATCGCCCCACGAATAAATGGAACAAAATTTTGGATCGCAATCTGCGTTTTAATATTTGTGGTTTTTACTACAAATACTATGGTTCATTGTCATAAGATACGATAGCCCCTGCCAATTATGTGGTATTAAAGTTTAACCTTTCAAACGTATACCAAGTTGCCAAAACAATCTACAAAAGATATTCTTGCTGATTTTCAAAGAAGATGACAGGACCTTACTCCAGAGTATGAGAAAAACGACAAAACAACATAGTTTCTACCAAATATCATTGTGTAATAACAACTGAGAACGGGACTGCCTTCGGCTGTGCTGAAGACTTCATACCTTTCATCAATGGGGCTGAACAATAATATTATCCCGATTGTAATATCAAAATAATCGGCTGTATAATATACGAAATATATAGTGAACAGATGACATACCTAAGCAATTTTTAAGATTATATATAATATAAAAAATTAGGTAGGTACTTTGTGTGAGGATGCAAAGTTTCACATTTTTTGTGGTCTGCATGTAAAAACTATGACTACGAATCACGTATTTCAACAATATATGAAATAAGCGTAAGTATTTGAATAAATTTGAAGCTTCTAGCCGTAAAAAAGGCGTCAGAAATTACAGGTTATATGGAGTATATACTATATAAGTATACCACCGATCTCTATGATTTTTTCAGACAACAATGAAGGCTCTATACGTAAGCATTAATTGAAATTTGAAGCTTCTAGCTGTTAAAATGGGGGCAGAAATTACGAAAAGTTTATTATCTGAACAATCGGTTGAATGAGATACATACCATATATACCACCGATCGCTACGATTTTTTCAGAAAACAAAATTTGCTGTATACGTAAGCATTTGGTGCAATTTGAAGCTTCGAGCTATTAAAATGGTCCGAAATTACGAAAAGTTTCTTATCTGAACAATCGGTTGTATGAGATATATACTATTTCTGTAAAATTTTGCCTGACAAAAATTAATGCTCTATACGCAAGCATTCGGTGAAATTTTAAACTTCTGGCTATTAAAATGGGGTCGAAATTACGAAAAGCTTTTTATTTGAACAATCGGTTGTGGGGGATATATGCTATATATACGACCGATCTCATCCATTTTGTCAGACAACAATTCGTGCAATATAAGAAAGGATATGGTGAAGTTTGAAGCTTCAATCTGATCAACTGAGGAAGATATGGCAAAAACCCTCTTACTGAAAAATCGGTTGTATGGAGGATATATGCTATGGTGGTCCGATCCGGCCGGTTCCGACAAATGTCTAATTGGACACCTAAATACACCCGCTCACCAAATTTTATTAAGATATCTCAAAATTTGAGGGACTAGTTTGCATACAAACAGACAAACGGACATGGCTAAATCAACTCAGCTCCTGAAGACTTACAATTTTGAGATTCGTGACGAAATTAATATACCATTTCATTTTCATGAAAGGTATACAAATTTCTCCCATTTTCCTCTTACAATAAAACTTGGTAAGTGAAATATCATTTATACAAAACAATTTTTCGCTGAGATATAGCTTATTATTCTTGTCTACGACCCTTTTAAACATCTTTTATATAAAAGTGGGCTTAGTTCTTAATCGTTCTCGTCCAATTTTCTAAAAACATTTCTTGCTATAAGGAAAATATGTGTACCCAATCTTATTACGATCCGTTAATTTTTATTCGAGTTACGGCTCCCGAAGCATAGAAAATTGCTTGGTCATAAAACGGGCGGTGCCACGAAACACATCAAATTTCAACATTCAGGTTTATTATTTACTAAATAATCTGGTTTTCCAAAATGTTATAAAAGTAAAAGTTGTCTTAGTTATCATCCGATTTCGCTCATTTTAAATAGCAATGGGAGATAAATGCCAAGGAACCCCTGTACAAAATTTTAATAAGATATCTCAATATTTATTCAAACTATCGTGTGCACAGACAGGCGGGCGGACATGGTTAAATCAATTCCGTTCTTCATCCTGAGCATTTTGATATATATCTATAGCCTATATTTATCTCTATTCATTTACGCTCAACAGTTATGTTACCAAATTAAAAGACAATCAAAAGGAATATTGAGAAAACCAAAATATAGTGTTATATCGTTGCAGTTTCGAAAACATTCCGTCTCAGAAAACGCTCTATCTATGTAACTCCAGTTTAATCTACAGCTTAATTCAGATCGCTCTATCTTCAGTTGAATACATTTTGACGTGGGATAGGGCGCTTTTGGAAGGAATTCTGATATAGAACGTTCTTCAACCAAATTCTGGGGTCCTACCCCAATATAAAAATAAGCAACCTACGACCTAACTATAAGTTGGTTTCCAATTAACCATAGTGCACTATTACCTTCTTTTAGGAAAGCTAACTACTGATGTATAGCAATCGTCGAAAGGCCGACTTTTAACGTTTCCGGAATTAGAAGACATTTTTTTATATTTATAACTATTTTTAAACTCAGCGTGCTTTGCACACAGAGTATATTAACTTTGATTGGATAACTGTTGGTTGTACAGGTATAAAGCAATCGAGATAGATATAGACAGTGCACGGACTTTTAAAAAGAAAATGTTGGTAGGCGAAAAATTAAAATAGTGGTAGAAGTTGGTAGATTTTTTTCCAAGAAAACAATAGCTGCAGTCTACGTCTAATTACAACAACAATTTTCCAATGTACCAAAAATACTGCCACAAATTAACCGACTTCGGCATGTTGTCGTTTACTTAAGACTTTTTTATTTTCGTTCAAAATTATTTACAAGAAACTGATGAAAATAGCGCAGGAAAATATTTTCGTGCTCATTTAATACATTTATTTCATAAACAAATTTATTTCTTACTAGCGTACCCTCGCACGCTTCGCTAGGCGATAAATTCAATGATTTGCTGAAAGAGAATAAAATTAATACGAAATAAAGAAAATTCTTTGATACAATTTCGAAATTCGAACTTTATTGTAACACTTTTTGGTAGACAACGTTTTTGGTTTTTCCATCTTTCGCGATGGTTTGCCTACTCGTGAGCAAGCTACATACAATTGTCCATGAGAAAAAATTGGGTATTCTAAATTAATAACGCACATTTGTTGAGACTGTCCTTTCGCCTTATTAATTGTCATAGCGATCGCAAGGCGAATAGGGAACTCAAAACGTTTGAAATCGAATGGTAAACCCGTCGGAATCAGTGGAATTCTGGGTATCAAAACGTCTTCTCCTTTGTACTTCCGCTTCAAAATTGTTGCTTCGATAACGTTACCCATTAGTTTCTTCACAGCGAGTCTGGTACCGTTGCAAAGTCGTGGCACATTAATGTTGCGCAGCATAATAATCGGTGCTCCAATTTTTAATCGTAAATTATGGGTTGTAGGCCTGGTAAATCGAGTGAGTTTAAGAATTCAGTTGGATAATTTACGACATCATCTTGATCAGTAATAGTGTCCATTGACTTATATGCAACTATGTCACCAGGTATTTGATCCAGAATAGCTGAATTTATATCATTGACGTCCTCATTTTTTCAGGCTAAAATTGCTCTTTCGCTGAGCCAATCAATGTTGAACTATGTTTGGTAATACACTCTGTATCAATGCCTCTTTAGACTGAGCAAAAGTGCAGAAATTGTTAGGCAATGTAATCATTCCTGTTGGATCGACAGACATTTGGCCAGTTCCGATTTTCAGTAATTGCTGTGAAAATTCAGCTGCTGACGGATCGTTTTGTAGTAAACACGTACGTTTGCAGTAAGTGTAAGCGTGTTTACATGTCTCCATAAATACGATGATTATAAACATGCATTGATTTCATCTGCAGCCCTGGATTTTGGGTTCACAGGTAATGTTTGCCTGAAATCTCCAGCCAATAAAATCATGGCACCTCCAAAGACTGTTTGGCTTCCTCGTATCTTTTAAAATTCTATCAAGTGCTTCCAATGAGTTCTTGTGTGCCATAGTACACTCGTCCCATACGATGAGCTTACATACTTTAAGAACTTTTGCCATTCCAGATGTTTTCGAAATATTACATGTAGGTGTTTCATTTACCTGCATATTCAAAGGCAACTTTAATGCAGAATGTGCTGTGCGACCGCCTTCCAGTAATGTAGCCGCAATTCCGGAAGAAGCGAGTGCCAATGCAACATTATTATCTGATCGAATTGTTGCTAATATCAATGAAATCAAAAAGGTCTTGCTTTTTCCCCCCCGGAGCATCCAAGAAAAACAATCCAACAGTTCCATGGCTAACATTATTCATGATTGTATCATAAACATGTTGCTGTTGGTCATTCAATTTCGTTTAATTTTATGTTAAAAATGTGTTTAGTTCATTACAATCACAATGGTATTCACGCTCCAGTTCTCGATTGAACATATCATGCATTGGACGATTTGCTGCTGGCATGCCCAATTGTACTAACGATTTGTTTGACGTCGACAAACAAATGTCGTCAATCCTTATCAATGCTTCATTGTAAATTTCCAATGTGAATTCCAACTCATAATTTGCAGTATTTTGACGCATTTGGTGTAAAATATCATCTGCCATACAATCTTTGAAATTATTCCATAATTCCAATGGATTAGATGGGGAGCGCATTGCAATTATTATCGAAAATAATGTTCGTATTGGATGTGGACTGGCTATTACAGCTGAAACGGCAAGCGTATCTTCCCAATGCTTATCATCCTCCAACAAATTTAATTGTTGACATGCTTCACGATATGTAGCGCACAATTCACCATTAATTGTTCTTAAAGCTTGAAATGACATTGGGCCACGAACATTAATTAACAACAATCGCAAGTAAAAACACTCAGCATTATTTGGATGAACTGCATAAATGCGTCCTAATGCATCTGTTGAGAACACATTAGGATGACCTTGAACTGGTTTTCCTTGTTTTCGCCTTTGAAATGTTTTCCTGGATTTATCTCATGTGAAATATTGTGGCACTTCTGCATATAGCAAAGTTCTTGCAAAATCGTCCGATTGACATAAATGAAAAAAGGCAGTCAAAGTTGTAGACGGTGTACTTGTTGCTCTAAGCGCTGCATTTTCAGTAGTAAAATAAACGCGTTGGCCATTTTCCAGGTGCGTTTGTGCATTTGTGCTGAAGCCATCTCTCATAAACAGTGTACAAACCTCGGTTTTTATGTTTACTCTCGTTCGAAAACAATTTGCAACTTAGCAGCACGACACAAATCGAAAAATTCGTATATTTATTAAAAAAATGTTGTACACATGAAATGATCTCGAGATGCTCGTCACTCATAGAAATATATACATATATTTGAATTTGTGCACAAATTTTTAAAAATTGGTTAGTTTGGCTAGTGTCACCTCTTAATGTTAATTGGGTGTGCTCGACAATTAAATACGTTTACCTAATGATCGCAGTATTTGGTTTCAATGCGAACATATTGAAATGTTGGTAGATTTTTGGGCTTTGGTGGTAGAAGTGGTAGAAAGTGGTTAAGTCCGTGCACTGGATACAGACTTCCACGTAGCGAAAAAAAATTTGATTGAGGCATGTCCGTCCGTCCGTCCGTCCGTCCGTCCATCCGTTAGCACGATAACTTGAGTAAATATTGAGATATCTTCACCAAATTTGGTACACTAGCTTATCTTAACCCAGAATAGATTGGTATTGAAAATGAGTGAAATCGGATAATAACCACACCCACTTTTTATATATATACAATTTTGGAAAACACAAATTACCTGATAATTTAGTAAATAATACACCTAGAATGTTGAAATTTGACATGTGGACTGATATTGAGACTTGATAAAAATTTGGAAAATTTTTTTAAAATGAGCGTGGCACCGCCCACTTGTGATAAAATCAATTTTACAAATATTATTAATCATAAACCAAAAACCGATAAACCTATCGTGACAAAATTCGGCAGAACGGTTGCCTTTACTATAAGGAATGTTTTGAAGAAAAATTAACGAAATCGGTTAAGGACCACGCCCACTTTTATATAAAAGATTTTTAAAAGGGTCGTGGACGAATAAAATAAGCTATACCTTTGCAAAAAAAGATTTGTATCAATGGTATTTCATTTCCCAAGTGGATTTATAACAATGGGCGTGGCACTTCCCCTTTTATGACTAAGCAATTTTATATGTTTCGGGAGCCATAACTCGAAGAAAAATTAACGGATCGTAATAAAATTGGGTACACACATTTTCCCTATAGCAGAAAATATTTCTAGTAAAAATGGACGGGATCGGTTAAAGACCACGGCAAATTAGATATAAAACAAGTTTAAAAGGATAAGCTATAACTTAGCAAGAAATAGGTTTGAATCAATGATATTTCACTTATCAAGTTTTACTTTAAGAGGAAAGGGGAGAAATTTTTCTTTTAAATGGGTGGAGCCACGTGTTATGTAGAAAAGTAATTTATCTGAAATGAAATGTGCAATTGAAGCGCACGCTGAGTATATAATATTCGGTTACTCTCGAACTTAGACACCTTTACTTGTTACTATTGATATTAGAGAAAAATTACAAAGTTTACAAACGGCGGTGGTTACTTGGACCACGTTTCTGAATTCCACTTCTTCATCAGCTAACTTCTCGCGAGCTGAGTATTGAAATCGAAATACTACACAATTTGGATTAAAAAGCATATACAATCAGAAGCTAGCTGATGAAGAAGTGAAATTCAAAACCATGTCCTGAAGTGCGTCTCATAACTATGGCACACATTTTTCCCTAGAGAACTAACTACTGGAAAATTTTTGGTATTCGCAATAGAAACAAAATAAAAATGTGGAAAAGTACAACTGATTATCGTCTTTCGTTTCAGCAACTGATTTTTCGAATTACTATCTTCCATTAATGTTAACGCCATACAAAAGCAAAAGAGTGCCCTTATTGGGTATAGGGAATCGTTTCATAACTATAGCACATTTAAAGAATTGTCTAAAATTCGAATTTTTCATTGATATCTTAAATTTTTTAGATTTCCATTTTGTTGAATATATTTAGAAATTCTATTATACATAGAAATTACTAAATTTAAAAATAAATTTTCATCCAGTTGCTCCCATTTATCGACAATGGCACACTTCAGTTCGTTTGTGGAGCTATATTGGTGGTTTTCGGCATAGACTCTACGGCTAACGGTCCCGATATATTCTCCATGGTATTAAGGTCGGGCGAACAAGCTGGCCGATCCAAAAAATTAACTCTGTTTTCAGAAAAATATTTTTTTTTTCGCGACCGACATGTATGTGTATTGTCCTGCTGAAAAGTCCACCGTTTTTCAATATTTGCTCGTAAGCAGGGAAGACGACTGCATTGACATACATTAAAGGTAATGTGAGCTTTTCATTTTCGAGCTCACAAACTGCAGCTCAGTACGGCGTTGCCTGTAAATGCTCCTCGAACCATCAAAGGACCACCTCCAAAATTTCTCTTTGAAAAATTTAGGGCTCCTTCTCCAAATCTCTCCGATATACTCTATTTCCGTCCGTAAACTTTGTAATTTTTCTTAATGTCAATAACAACAAGCAAGGAAGGCTAAAAGTTCGGGTGTAACCGAACATTACATACTCAGCTGAGAGTTTTGGAGACAAATGCTGGAGCTGAATGTTGACATAATTTACTTATACTCTATAAACATATTAAATTTTTTGTTAAAATTTGTCTTTTAAAATTTTTTTTAAGTGGGCGTGTTCGTCCTCCGATTTTGTTAATTTTCATTTAGAACCAAAATTTTACTAATTATCTATTCTTCGTCATCAGGTCAACCCACCTACCAAGTTTCATCGCTTTATCCGTCTTTGGTAATGAATTATCGCACTTTTTCGGTTTTTCGAAATTTCCGATATCGAAAAAGTGGGCGTGGTTATAGTCCGATTTCGTTCATTTTTAATAGCGATCTGAGATGAGTGCCCAGGAACTTACATACCAAATTTCATTAAGATACCTCAAAATTTACTCAAGTTATCGTGTTTAGGGACAGACGGGCGGACGGACGGACATGACTAAATGAATTTCTTTTATCGCCCAGATCATTTTGATACATAGAAGTCTATATCTATCTCTATTAGTTTTTGCCGTTACGGGGTACCGTTATGCGTACAAAATTAATATACTCTGTGAGCTCTGCTCACCTGAGTATAAAAACAATTGGTAAAGCAATATAAGCATGGCTCGCTAATTAAATACAGGTACATTTTTTTTACATTATTTTATGCGCATGTAAGTACAAGCAAACTAGCATACAAACATACTTGTGAATTTCCTTAAAATTTGATGACTGCGGGCTCTTAATATTGCTTTTTTATTTACATATTTTGCAAGTCGCATGGAAATGGCGTTTATTAGACAGACGTTCGCCTAGTCGCATAACTTATTTTTTACACTTTAGAACTACAAGTTTTTGTTTTTTTTTTTTTAAATCACCTTGTTTTGGATTTCGCTTCTTTTTAAAGCCCCGTTCCATAAGCAGTTTTTCATATAGAAACGTTTTACTCATTCCTATGCATTATGAGTAGATTGCACGTATTTTTATGGAAAACGGTGGATTGAGCGACGCTGGCGCCATCTCATATGGAAAAGTAGCCAACTCCCACCTTTTGTTTCAAACAAGGCACAAGAAGAGGAATTTAACATTTGCTTTGGTTAAGGGTGCTGGCACACTTTGCAAGTGAAATTATTTTTCCCACTAGTTGGTAACTTTTCTAAAATATTTCACAGTTAAAAACTGCAATTTAACAAATGAATAGAACACAAAATATGTTAGCAAACATTTTTCTTGTATAGTTCATAATAGTAGTATAATGTTCATAACAGTGCTTCGCGAAATTTTGTATGTGAATGGACAACGCGAAATAAGCTTTAATTGCCAAGGCTGAAGTTCCTTCATACATATTTATAAATAATGCAACATCATGGTTGATTGTGGCGATGCTACTGGAATGCATAAGCTTGTGTTAAACGCATCTACATATCGCCTATTTACTTCAATAGACATAATTCAAAAAACACAATTTTCCAGGAGAGCCGTTGAGAGATTTCAACTGCCATATGTGTTGCCCATATAAAGGCATATTTTCATTTTTATAGCACGTGGTACATTTTTAACTGATCACAAAGATTATTTATACAACATAGATCATAATATTGAGTACGCTTATATGTTATTAACTCAAAAGTCATGTTTTTTGAGTTATGACACCATTGAAGTAAATGAGCGATATATGAAAAATTTCTTTGTGCCGCGGCTTTTGGTCTGCGTGTCATAAAGGCGGTGACACAATGACATTTTTCATATAGCTGCGTTTAACACAAGCTTATGCATTCCAATAACATCGCCACAATCAACCAAGATATGAAGGAACTTCAGACTTGGCAATTGAAGTTTATTACGCCTTGCCCATTCACATACAAAATTTCGCGAAGCACTGTTATAAACATTCTCACTATACAAGGAAAATGCTTGCTAATATATTTTGTGTCGTAATCGATTGTTATATTGCAGTTTTTAATTGCGAAAAATGTTAGAAAATTTACCAGCCAGTGGGAAAAATAATTTCACTTGCAAAATGTGCCAACACCCTTAGCCAAAGCAACTGTCAATTTCTTCTTCTTATGCTTTGCTTGGAACAAAATTTGGGAGATGGGCTACTTTTCAATATCAGATGGCGCTAGTGTCGCTCATTCTACCATTCTCCATAAAAATACATGCAATCTACTCATAATGCATAAGCTTGTGTTAAACTCATCTATATGAAAAACTGCTTATGTGTCGGAGCTATAATGCATAGAGTGCTAGGTAAACTCATTTGGAAATTTTTGAAGTAAACAGACATTTTTTGAAGTCTTATTGCTTGTATACTTTACGACTAATCTGGACATATGAGTTAAATTTAAAAATGGGAATTTTTAAAAATTCAACCAAGTTTAAATATTACCTACACGTTACGGCTCCTGCTCTACATTTGATTGCATAGGCACATATATTTACCATATGAGGCTTTGTCCATCAATATTCTCTAACGGAAGTCCAGGAAAACTTGCGGTTTCAACAGGGGTAGATAATAGTGAGAGGTGTGTTAGAGGCGTTGGTTCCACATTGCAACTGAAAAGATGGTTGGTGTCATGTGGGGACACATTGCAAGCAGGACATACATTTTGTAAGGACGCGCGTTTCCCTAGAGAGAGAACTGGATTCGCCGGGAAATACCTGGCATTGACGTCCGAAGACCGTTTGTGAATTTCACTGAAGACTTGTGTGTGCTTTTTTGCTTACTTACGGAGATGACCTCTCAAGCCCCTGGGAGGTATGGCCTCATCAATCAGATGTCTGTTGGGATGCCAGGTTTCTGGGTATTCAACAGAAACTGTTTGTTCAGCATTTCATTTCTCTCCCTAATGGGGAGTACTGTCGCCAAATTGTGTAGGTGGTGTTCTGGGGACATAGCGATTCTGAAGGCAGTGTTTTGGCAGACTTGTATATTCCTCCAGTGAGTAACCTTTAGGCTTGGCGACCACATCGGGGACGCGTAGCATGCAATCGGCCGGCAAATTGCTCTGTAAGTGGTAATGCACGTTTCTTTGTCATTTAGTGCTGCCCGCAAGAGATTTGAGGATTTAATTACGGCTCTGGATTTTAGGTATAATTGCGGTTGCATGCTCACCAAATGTAGATCCTGATGAAAATTTTTGGGTGTAAGACAGTCGGTAATGCCATCGGCGTGGACGTCCAACAGCGTCGACATTTCCATGTTGTAAATAAGGCCGCCGATGGTTTGGTCGGTGACAATTTTAGGTTTTTGGAGCCGAAAAAACTGGAGAGATCAGGGAGATAGCTGTTTATTTTATTACAAAGCTCATCGATGTGTGGGCCTGGGCCTGTGACCATTATTGTGCGTAGGATACAATAGGGACTCCTTTTGGTGGTGAAGGTAGCTTCGATATGTAGAAGTTAAACAAAAGTGGGGATGGGACATCACCCTGTGGTACCCCTTCTTTAATTCTTCTGGGTTTAGATGTTATGTTCCTGAATTGCACCGATGCTTGCCGACCAGACAGATAATTTGCGGTCCATATTTTCAGACTTGTAGGAAGGAGCGACCCTTCTAAGTCTTGCAGTAACGTGCCGTGGTTGACCGTCCTATGCTGGAGTTTTTATTTAATCCGGAGTTTAACTGCGTATTAATGGTGTTTAGTGCGGTGGTAGTGCTATGTAGTTTTCGAAAGCCATGCTGATGATTCGCAGGACGCAAATTTGCAGGTAAACTTAAAATCTGTCGATTTTCATTCTAAAATTTGGAACACAAACGTCTGATTATACGATTTTCATCCATGAGTTACGCAATGATATCCACATAGACTGCTTACGACTTCGAGGGCGGCATCCTTGGCCGAATAAAAAAAAATAAAAATATTTACTCCCTAACGTTTAGAGGTGTTTCTTTTGTGTAGCGTGGCAGCAAAGCGCGACAAAAACATAGGTCAGAAAGTCTTCGAAGCTACATCTAGAGCTGCTAGGGAAGTGACGTCGACGAAAGTACAAGTCCGAAATCGCAGTCCTATAGCTTCTGTGCTGGCATATGGCATGAGGGCCATGAAGCCTGGTAGCGACTGGTGGTCGGGATTGCTACTGTTCGCACGCTGGGAATTGTAGCTCTTAAAAATAGCCGAAAAAACTGGAGGCGTCTTCTGCCGCGATCGACAATAGGCCAGCATGACGCTAATCGTTAAAACTGTGCCACGAGAGTCATGAGTATTAAAATGCCATTAATAGCAACCGTAAGTCAGCTCGCCACCGCTGTTAAAGTGATCGGCGTAAACCTCTAGAATATACCTGCTTACCAAATACTTAGATTAATGTAAAAACTACAATTTATTTTTGATTTTTGGAAGTGCATTTCATTTCATTTAAAGTTAAGAATAGCAGCTACGGGTCAAGAACTCGTACATTTAAGGAAAACATTTTTTAAGATTAGATGAACTTAAATTTATAAATATGTATTTACGTACAAGCGTGTGTATGTAATATACGGGATAAGAACTAGACCTGAGTGGGAGGAGAACAGTAACTAATTAAGTGTGTATATACTTATATAAGTACATTCGCATTTACTTATATAAGTACAGACTATCCAATTTTACAGTTAAGTTTACAGAGTTATGCGCTTATGAATATCTTAAGAACTTAGCGAATTAATTGTCATTACCTAAAAACATTTACATTTGCTTTAAAGGCTTAAACACGGATACTTACAAATATATTTATTGCTAGCTTATATATACATTTGTATGTATGTAAATGCTAGGGATATTACGAAGTTTATGAAGAGTTAACTAGAATGGGGTTGTGATCGAGTTTTTTTTTAATTTTTAAAGTCGGATGCGAGTACGGAGTCATATACAGTAATCAGAGAAGAGAATAAAAGATACTTTACAAATTCGAACTTATGGCGCTTAGTGAAATGAGAGTAGTAAAAGACTATTTTATTGTTAGCGACCGCAAAAGAAAACTGAAAGCTATGTGAACCAACTACACGAACATTGGCCATGATTTTTTACACGTATACATCTACGTTTACGCGTAAAAAAACGCTTATCCTCACTTAGGTAATGCTTAGGATACCCATCTAGCGGCAATTAGCTACAGAACATGTTGTACCGAAAAGCGGAGACACACACCTCTGGTGGTCATAGTGTATAACCTATAGCTGAATTGGCTGCGGTGAATAGTGGGCACACGCCATTTGTAGAGGTAATACGAGAGATGAAACATATACACATATTTCAGTTGCATCTGAGTATAATGCGTATTGAAATTTAGGAGTACTAATTTTCTGCGCAGCAATTTCAGAAGAGTAGGTAAAGTTTAACGTTTAGCAGTCCATATAAAGTTTAAGCGTAAACGTATACAGATTTAAAAAAAAAAACACAGCTATTAGTAGGGGAGTAGGACAAACCAGATCTAGGCGGTGAGGCAATACAAAGAAATGTGGATGTACATGAATTGATGTATTAAATGAATATGATAGTGGAATTCCTCTAAAATATTAACGAGCGAAACTTTATTAATGGGATAACGGTTCAACTAAGAAAACCAACAAACTTTATTCTACCTGCAGCTTGGCTCGCTCTCTATACGAACTTACTCTTATATATAAAACCTACGGTAGTTACTTTTTTTTCGTTTTATGTAACTCGTTTTTGAAACAATCGAAACCGAAATCCGCAATCTAGCGCATTCGGTCCGACCTTTCGAAATCTGCATCGAAGCTCCGTAACATTCCTACCACGTACATACTGCTGATAGGCAATACTACATAATTACCTACTTACAGTTAAGTGTTTACAACGCGGACGTTCTTGACAGAGTCAGTAACTTTCCCTTAATCATAATTTAACAAGTTTCATGCTATGGTGGTTTAATTAAAGCTTAGTACACTAATATGAATGCTTATGTACAAAGTTTTGAAAATATCTCGATTTACGCCTCATCGAGGCTATGAAAATTCTAAATGCCCAAACATTTTTGTATTAACATTATTAACATATTTTAAAATGTTTGTTAACTGGCTGCTCATATTTTATCTATTGATCAGATTTTAAAATTGAATATGAATATATAGTCTAGTTTTATGTAGACACATTTAAATGAAATTTTGGTTGAAATAGAAATGGGCAATTCATGGCACTTCAATTTGTTAACCGCGAGAAAAAAACAAACCATTCTTCCATTCTCTTCCAACTTTTACAACTTTCTTTTTGCGAACCAGTCTAACTGGTCCCGTACCGTGTTATACGATCACGTATCGAAAAGTAATTTCACTCAAAGGATGAATCAGAAATTGTCAAAAAATTCGTAAGAATGATCATAACTTTCGAGTACTGGTAGCCACCATTTCATACAATATTTCCTTAATCCGATTGCCCATTTCAGAGCTATTGCGATTTAAAAAATTGTTTTCGATCACGGATCGTAAATGGCGATACGGGCCCGGATAAAATTAGCTACACTTTCCTCAAAAACTTAATATTATTGAACGCATTACAAAATATAATATTATTCTACTTACTTACGACATAATTTTCCCATACAAATACACTGATGTTTTTACATAGGCAGTTTTATACAAATACATATATGTAACCCGGCCTATGAAAAGGTGGCTTATGACCCAAAAAAGAAATTGTGAGAAACAGCTGTTAAAGATAAACAATGCATTTCTTCAGTTTCTTAGTTTTTTTTTTTTTTTTTTTGAGTCATAAGCCACCTTTTCATAGGCCGGGTCCCAAATGTTTATGAGTTCCAAACCAAAACACAATAAGTGACTCAAACAAGTTCCTAGATAAATGAGTAAAAGTGTTCAGTCTTAAATGGAGGCACATTTTCAAACGATACTTATTATATTATAACAGTTATCGATGAACAAACATACAGCCAAAAAATCAACTTTATCGAACAACTAGATTTAAAGTTAAGACAATAGTTGTTTAAAATTATTGCGTTTTGAACGGAAACGATCTATTTATTCCGTTTTGGTTTGAAATCTGTGGAAATTATTGCGTTTTGGTTAGGAAGTTATTGAATTTTGTGCACTTTGATGTGATTAGTATTTATTATTTATAAAAAAGAGGGTGGTGTCATTATTTCAGCGGCCCTGGAAAAGGGTCAAGTTCATGGTCCAGCTTTAGCATTGCCTGTGAGTAGTCCATTAGTCCGAAGTGTTCCATGGAGTAATCTGAAAGAGTATTTCTAGCTGAAGTAGGTTATCCTTGCCCAGACATCGCAATGTAAATTGGTCCACATTTTGTATACGTATGAGAATCAGTAATGAAGTATTCGTATACCGCTTATATATTCTTAAGGTGCTCCTTAAATCTTCCTTAAGGAGTATACTAGAACTACACAACTTATCCTAATTCATATAGCCATAACCAATTCTCAATTGTGTGAAATTATTGGGTTTTGCTGGGCAACGCATTTTTTGGAATGTTCAAGAATGGCCAATTTTTTGTTTTTTACTTCGCATAAAGATTATTACACAGGTTTTAGAAAGTGAAATCTCAAAAATGGGTATGGGTGCACTTATAACGTTCCGAATTGGAACTCCTCATATGTATGGGTACAGCAATTTTTTTCAGGTATTTTCGAATGCAGTACAAAATCGAAGCTGTGTTGTCAGAGCAGAATTGTAACCAATTCATTCCATTTATTTACTTTAACTAACAATATGTTTGATTCAGGCTTTCTATTAAGCCATATATTTTACTTAAAGCTCAAACCAAGAATTCTAACAACATCTATGGCAAAAATTTTAGTTGGTTACATTTCTGATTCTGATAGCAAACAGATTGTTATTGGAATCACAAAAATTCATACGATTTACTAATAAATTTTCTTCCGAACATTTATACTCACTCTATGCATATTATGTATGTATATGTACATCTAAGTAAATTATATACCTATTGTGTTAATTTTTCTGTCTTTGGGGTTTCAGAGTCTTACATACTTAAATGCATGAAGCACTCTTAAATTAAATACATATATACAACATCGTTATATCGACTCCTAAATTCCATAATGCAGTCATCCAATTTTTGCCCTTAGACATATCGAGTGATTTGTGTATGGAATTCTGAAAGGCATATTTGCAATTGGCTAAATGAAGGACGTTCCGTTGGCAACACTGCCCAGCAGTAAGCCATTATCGTATATCTACAAGAAACAAAAAATAGTAAAATAATATTATTTAAGTGGCGTAAGATATTTTAACAGTGAACAGTTATTTAAGGCAAATACTTATCATTCAATATATACATTAGGGTGGTCCCTATTAATAGGACTTTTTCACAGTCTCACCCTTGCAGTCGCTAATACCAAGGTCAAAAATAGCACATACAAATTTTGCTCTCAATTGGAAATGTTTAGGGCGTGTTGCACGGAGGTTCAAGTTCAAATTACGCTATGAGGTGTCAACATATTAAAATATTAAGTTTAATCACTGTGAGACACACTTTAGCCGGTACAGGACCGAAATATATGAATAAAATATATAAAATAATAATAATATAAAATATATATATATTTTAAATGTTGGGTAATAGAAAACAAAAAATTCAGTTTTGATTTTTTTTAGTCGGAAATTTTAACAACACACCCCTTACCTTGTCTCTAATCTCTAATGAAGCTAATAATGAGGGTCAATTTATGATTCTACAAAAGATCAAGCGTGCAAAGAAATTTAAAGTTAAAAATGCTAACCAAGCGAATGAGCCAGTGAATCCTCCTGCTTCTTCAAAGGCTCTATCTATAATTTCTGTTCAAGCTCAGCCTGCTACCCCGTCTGCTAGCTCTGGTACTAGTACTTTACAAGCGTTACCAGCTAGTTATGCTGATGCTGCCAAGACAAAGTCAAATAGTGTGCAGATTGATTGTAATGATGGGAATGGCGCTAACCTAAGCAGAGTACCCGGGTCTAAACCGAAAGTAAAGAGTTCTCGGATAAATCTACATAAGCCATTAGCTTTGGAGTGAGCAATAATGTTGAATTAGGTGTTGCCGCTAAGCTTAAATGGTTGCTTGTCTCATCTTTCCAGCCGAGTGTAACTGAAGAAGATATTGTGAACTACGTTTCGAAGTATGCTGGCATAAACAAGATTTATTTGAAATGCGATAAACTTGTAAGAAAAGGTACTGAGTTGTCTGAACTTAGGAAAATTACTTTCAAACTGGGCGTAACTGAATCATTTTATGATAAAGTAGTTGATGCTTCTATCTGGCCTATCAATGTAATTATACGACCATTCCAGTTTTTTCAAAGGAATGGTTCAGCGCAACAGGTTCCGTGACACCGCAAGCCTATGACAGGCCTCTTAGTATTTATTATGAAAATTCATCGGGGCTTAGAACTAAATCTAAGAAGCTTTATGAATTCACTTCAGATTTAAACTATGATGCTCTAGTTTTTGTGGAAACCTGGCTTAATAGTGAATTTTATGACTCCGAATTTTTTTATCCTAACCTCTACAATGCATGTCGCAAAGACCGCGACTCGATAAAAACTGGCGCTACTCGGGGTGGTGGTATTTTAATCGCCGTTCAAAGGAAATATGGTTCGTCACTTATATCGCTGCAGAATGGAGACTCACTGTTGGATCAACTATTTGTTTGCATATATGGATCTTTGGCTCTCTTTGTATGTGCCTCATACATTCCGCCAGGAAGTGAAGATCATGTGTACATGGCGTATATAGATAATATTGTAGATTTAGTATCTAAGAGACAAGATAATAATGTTTGTATTTTAGGTGATTTCAACTTACGGAATGTAGGCTGGGCAGCCGTGGATGATAGTTTAGTCTTGTATCCTAATAACGTTAATAATTTTTCTGAAACATATGTTGTTGTTTGGGAGTGTTCGAGAGAAAAGTTCTTCGAAAGATTTATGGACCTCTACGCGTTGGCGATGGCGAGTACCGAAGAAGATTTAATGATGACCTGTACGAGCTATACGCAGACATCAACCTAGTACAGCGAATTAAAACGCAGCGGCTGCGCTGACTAGGCCATGTTATGCGAATGAAAAATGATGCTCCGGCCAAGAAAGTGTTTCTATCGGAACCCGCCTATGGAAGCAGAGGTAGAGGGCGGCCCCCACTCCGTTGGAAGGACAAGGTGGAAAACGATTTAAACTCCCTTGGTGTGACCAATTGGCGCCGGTTGGCGGAGCGAAGGAGCGACTGGCGCGCCTTGTTGGACGGCCATAACCGTTTAGACGGTTAAGCGCCAATTAAGTAAGTAAGTAATGTTGTTGATAACTTATTGAACGCGAATCTTGCCCAGGTAAACAACTTTATTAATAACTTGTCTAGGATGTTGGATCTAATTTTTATTAGTGATAACATGACTTTATCACTCTCCGAATGTCTTGATCCTCTCTCTTGCCCTGGCTTACATTATGTTCCACTAGTTTTGCAATTAGAATTTTATGAGTTTAAAAAAATTCGATTAGACATGAACTCAGGAAACTATAATTTTAGAAACTGTGACTTTGATTCTATAAACGCCAAAATAAGCATAATTGATTGGGTTGGTATATTATCTGGTGTTGGTGACAGTGAATGCTTTCATATTTTCAGAGGTAAAGTCAACCAAATTTATAGTAAAGGAGAAAAGGCTTTGAAGAGATTTACAAGGTATAATCGAAACAGCTGTCGCCTTGTCCGTCCTGATGTCGCGTTGTTTAAATTGTTCCCAAATTATTAAATAAATTATAAAATTAAAAAAAAAAAAAATAGCTTCAAATAAATTTTTTCATACATTTAAAAAAGCAATGGCAATCCCCGATTAAATCATACAAACAGAAAAAATTGGTTAATTCGTTGTAGTTCTATAAATAGAACAAAAATAACAACAATACCAAAGTTTCTTTGAAAACCGCCGTACCAACAAGCATAGCTTTAACGTATAATTGCATACGAAGTATGCAATGTGTAAAAGATTAAAATATGCAAAAAGAAGGTAATTGGGAAAAACTTTACAACAACTAAGGCATGACGTAGCTGATGCGTTTGTAACCATTTCAACTATCGTAGGAGTGCGGGTTCGACTCCCGCTCCCGGGAGAAAAGGCTTTGAAGAGATTTACAAAATATAATCGAAACAGCTGGCGCCTTGTCCGTCCTGATGTCACGCTATATAGTATAGTAGTTTGATCCCTCGAATGCGGAAAAATTGCCATACAATTCCTTGGTATACGAAGGAGTTAAAAAAACTTAAGAATTTACGAAACAAATTCTTTAAAAAGCACAAACTGTCTAACTTGCCTGCTTTTAAGGAAAAATATGAATATTATTCAAAGCATTTTAAATCCCTAAAAAATCGGCTCCATAAAAAATATGTTGAGAAATTTGAATGTGACATTAAGTCGAATCCGAAATCTTTCTGGCGCTACGTTAGAGCTAAAAAGTCATGCTCTAGCATCCTATCTCATGTTTTTTATAAATAAACCTCTGCATACTCTCTTACTGATGCCGTCAATCTTTTTGCAGATTTCTTCAGCTCAAACTTCGAGTCTGATACTGTTTTGCCTGATGTGGTTGAGCATACTGATGTTAATACTCAAATAAATTTTGGTGAACTTTCCATATCACTTGATGTTATTCGGGGAAGTTCGGTGTTAAAGTCTTCAAAACAATCTGATGTGGATGGACTGTGTTCATTTTTGCTAAAAAATAATGTTGCAATTGCTTATCCGAATTTATTAATTTTCGATAAATCTCTAAAGCGAGGAGATTTTATTAATGCCTGGAAAGTAACTTCCATTACAACTACTTTCAAGAGTGGCAATAAGAGCAATATTGCCAACTACTGCCCAATAGCAAAACTAAATTAAGGAAAATATATCGTTTGCGGTAAAAAGTATTATTTCACCCAACCAGCATATTCGTAATTTTTATTAATGGCATACGTCATTGCTTCATTTACTCGAATTATTTGTTGTACGCAGATGACTTGAACATTTTTACATCAGTCACAAACCAGGCAGATTCTTTACGGCTGCAGTCAGATTTTGACAGAGTAATAGATTGGTTTAGTAGAAATTGCTTACATTTAAATATTAATAAGTGCTTTCACATCTCATTTTTAAAATCCCGTAATGTTATTAGCACCTCGTATCACATCGGTGTTTCTGTTTTGAAAACTGTTGATGAAATATCAGATCTTGGAGTTGTCTTCGATGCTAAATTTCAAAGTCAACTTAACTGTGTTATTTCTAAGTCGTATTCAATGCTTGCGTTCATTCATCGCTTTAGCTCGGATTTCCATGATCCATATACGTTAAAGCTACTATATACATCGCTTGTACGGTCTAAGCTGGAATATGCTTCCTTCGTTTGGAGACCACACCACGCTTGTCATATACAGCGACTTGAAATGATCCAGACAAAATTTTTGCGTTTTGGGCTCCGTTCATTACGTTTTCAGGATCTCTTATCATGTTACTACTCTAGATGTCTACTTATAAGACTGAAGTCCCTGGATAGTAGAAGATCTATTCTAGCGCTGACATTTTTTTATGATTTGATACGGGACACGATTGACTCTTCGTTTCTTTTGGAGCGCATTCGCTTCAATATACCGTCAAGAACACTTCGAAATCATGATATTTTTTATTGGATAGAGCCAGAACGACATATGTCGCTAATTCGCCTATTGCTAGGGCATTGAAGGAATTCATTCTTCTTACTAATGCCAGGGAAATTGATTTTTCAGTAAATAAATCAAAGTTAAAACTTCTACTAAATGATTTGGAGAGATAATATTTAAGCTAATAATTTGTAAATAGTCTGTAAGGATATTTTAATTAGTCCTAGATTTACTTTGAAATAAATAAATAAATATTATTGAAATAAATAAATAATCGTATCCAAACGGACCAAAATTTAAACCTGATATTTTTATACTCAGTTGAGCAGAGCTCACAGAGTATATTAAGTTTGATTGGATAACGGTTGGTTGTACATATATAAAGGAATCGAGATAGATATAGACTTCCATATATCAAAATAATCAGGATCGAAAAAAAATTTGATTGAGCCATGTCCGTCCGTCCGTCCGTCCGTCCGTCCGTCCGTCCGTCCGTTAACACGATAACTTGAGTAAATTTTGAGGTATCTTGATGAAATTTGGTATGTAGGTTCCTGAGCACTCATCTCAGATCGCTATTTAAAATGAACGATATCGGACTATAACCACGCCCACTTTTTCGATATCGAAAATTTCGAAAAACCGAAAAAGTGCGATAACTCATTACAAAAGACAGATAAAGCGACGAAACTTGGTAGATGGGTTGACGTTATGACGCAGAATAGAAAATTAGTAAGATTTTGGACAATGGGCGTGGCACCGCCCACTTTTACAAGAAGGTAATTTAAAAGTTTTGCAAGCTGTAATTTGGCAGTCGTTGAAGATATCATGATGAAATTTGGCAGGAACGTTACTACTATTACTCTATATGTGCTAAATAAAAATTAGCAAAATTGGATGAAGAACACGCCCACTTTTTAAAAAAAAATTTTTTTTAATTCAAATTTTAACATAAAATTTAATATCTTTACTGTATATAAGTAAATTAAGTCAAAATTCAACTCCAGTAATGATATGATGCAACAAAATACAAAAATAAAAGAAAATTTCAAAATGGGCGTGGCACCGCCCATTTTCATTTAGTTTGTCTAGAATACTTTTATTGCCATAAGTCGAACAAAAATTTACCAATCCTTCTCAAATTTGGTAGGAGCATAGACTCTATGACGGTAACTGTTCTCTGTGAAAATGGGCGAAATCGGTGGAAGCCACGCCCAGTTTTTATACACAGTCCACCGTCTGTCCTTCCGCTCGGCCATTAACACAATAACTTGAGCAAAATCCGATATATCTTTACTAAACTTAGCCCACGTACTTACCTGAGCTCACTTTTTCTTGGTATAAAAAATGGGCGAAATCTGACCATAACCACGCCCACTTTATCGATATCGAAAATTACGAAAAATGAAAAAAATGCCATAATTCTATACCAAATACGAAAAAAGTGATGAAACATGGTAACTGGATTGGTTTATTGACGCAAAATATAACTTTGGAAAAAACTTTGTAAAATGGGTGTGAAATGGGTGAAAAAGTTCTACAAGGCGAAATCAACAGCCCTTGGAATCTTGGCAGGAATACTGTTAGTGGTATTGCATATATAAATAAATTAGCAGTACCCGACAGATGATTTTCTGGATCACCTGGTCCACATTTTGGTCGATATCGCGAGAACGCCTTCACATATACATCTAAGGGCCACTCCCTTTTAAAACCCTCATTAATACCTTTAATTTGATATCCATATCGTACAAAAACATACCAGAGTCACCCCTGTCCCACCCTAATGGCGATATCTCGAAAAGGCGTCCACCTATGGACCTAATGCCCCCTCCCTCTTAAAATGCTCAGTAACACCTTTCGTTTGATACCCATATCGTACAAACATTCTAGAGTTACCCCTGGCCCACCCTAATGGCGATATCTCGAAAAGGCGTCCACCTATAGACCTAGTGTCCACTCCCTCTTAAAATGCTCAGTAACACCTTTCGTTTGATACCCATATCGTACAAACATTCTAGAGTCACCCCTGGCCCACCCTAATGGCGATATCTCGAAAAGGCGTCCACCTGTAGACCTAATGCCCACTCCCTCTTAAAATGCTCAGTAACAGCTTTCGTTTGATACCCATATCGTACAAACATTCTAGAGTCACACCTGGCCCACCCTAATGGCTATATTTCGAAAAGGCGTCCACCTATAGAACTAAGGATTACTCCCTTTTAAAATACTCATTACCACCTTTCATTTGATACCCATATCGTACAAACACATTCTAGAGTCACCCTGGCCCACCCTAATGGCGATATCTCGAAAAGGCGTCCACCTATAGACCTAATGTCCACTCCCTCTTAAAATGCTCAGTAACACCTTTCGTTTGATACCCATATCGTACAAACATTCTAGAGTCACCCCTGGCCCACCCTAATGGCGATATCTCGAAAAGGCGTCCACCTATAGACCTAATGTCCACTCCCTCTTAAAATGCTCAGTAACACCTTTCGTTTGATACCCATATCGTACAAACATTCTAGAGTCACCCCTGTCCCACCCTAATGGCGATATCTCGAAAAGGCGTCCACCTATAGACCTAATGCCCGCTCCCTCTTAAAATGCTCAGTAACACCTTTCGTTTGATACCCATATCGTACAAACATTCTAGAGTCACACCTAGCCCACCCTAATGGCGATATCTCGAAAAGGCGTCCACCTATAGAACTAAGGATTACTCCCTTTTAAAATACTCATTACCACCTTTCATTTGATACCCATATCGTACAAACACATTCTAGAGTCACCCTGGCCCACCCTAATGGCGATATCTCGAAAAGGCGTCCACCTATAGACCTAATGCCCACTCCCTCTTAAAATGCTCAGTAACACCTTTCGTTTGATACCCATACCGTACAAACATTCTAGAGTCACCCTTGGTCCAGCTTTATGGCGATATCTCGAAAAGGCGTCCACCTATAGAACTAAGGATTACTCCCTTTTAAAATACTCATTACCACCTTTCATTTGATACCCATATCGAACAAACACATTCTAGAGTCACCCTGGCCCATCCTAATGGCGATATCTCGAAAAGGCGTCCACCTATAGACCTAATGCCCACTCCCTCTTAAAATGCTCAGTAACACCTTTCGTTTGATACCCATATCGTACAAACATTCTAGAGTCACCCTTGGTCCACCTTTATGGCGATATCTCGAAAAGGCGTCCACCTATAGAACTAAGGATTACTCCCTTTTAAAATACTCCTTACCACCTTTCATTTGATACCCATATCGTACAAACACATTCTAGAGTCACCCCTGGCCCAACCTAATGGCGATATCTCGAAAAGGCGTCCACCTATAGACCTAATGCCCACTCCCTCTTAAAATGCTCAGTAACACCTTTCGTTTGATACCCATATCGTACAAACATTCTATAGTCACCCCTGGCCCACCCTAATGGCGATATCTCGAAAGGGCGTCCACCTATAGACCTAATGCCCACTCCCTCTTAAAATGCTCAGTAACACCTTTCGTTTGATGCACATATCGTACAAACACATTCTAGAGTCACCCCTGGCCCACCCTAATGACGATATCTCGAAAAGGCGTCCACCTATAGACCTCATGCCCACTCCCTCTTAAAATGCTCAGTAACACCTTTCATTTGATGCACATATCGTACAAACACATTCTAGAGTCACCCCTGGTCCACCTTTATGGCGATATCTCGAAACGGCATCCACCTATGGAACTAAGGATCACTCCTTTTCAAAATACTCATTAACAGCTTTCATTTGATACCCATATCGTACAAACACATTATAGAATCACCCCTGGTCCACCTTAATGGGGACATCTCGAAAAGGCGTCCACCGATAGACCTAAGGCCCACTCCCTCTTAAAATGCTCAGTAACACCTTTCATTTGATACCCATATCGTACAAACAAATTCTAGAGTCAGCCCTGGTCTACCTTTATGGCGATATCCCTAAATGGCGTTCATCCATAGAACTATGGCCTACTCTCTCTTAAAATACTCTTTAATACCTTTCATTTGATACACATGTTATACAACCACATTCCAGGGTTACCCCAGATTGATTTTCCTTATTTTGTCTCCATAGCTCTCAACTGAGTATGTTATGTTCGGTTACACCCGAACTTAGCCTTCCTTACTTGTTTTACCTTGGTATCACCGTTTAAAGGGGTGACACTGGTAAAAGTCAGAATATTGATTTATAAGGAACACCCTAAGCTACATACATTCGGCCAATTCATTATGAAACAAAAATAATTACGGCGTTGAAAAATATTCTACATAAGTGCTTTAGAGGTTCAGCTTTTTTAAGAATTCGATTTTCTGTACAAATTTTAATTATCTTCATTTAAAATATACACCTTTTTTTATAAGTACCATTTTGTATCAGAACAAGCCTCAGGACTAAAACTACTTTTTAAAGTTACTACTTAGCCTCATCCTACGTGTCCATGAATCGAACATTGAAAGTACGAAATATATAAATGGAACATACTGCCATCCCGAAAATATTTTCATTAAAGTTTTGTAGATATTATTCAGTAACCTATGGCAACTGTTGTAGAGCATGGAATATACCACTAGGAAGCTTCACTGAGAAAATGGCGTGTGACAAGGTTTTGTTACATGCATTATGAATTTAAATGAAAATCGAGTTTTTGAACTAGAATCGATTTAAAGAAGTAAATTTTTACTAAAACAAGTAAGGAAGGCTAAGTTCGGGTGTAACCGAACATTACATACTCAGTTGAGAGCTATGGAGACAAAATAAGGGAAAATCACCATGTAGGAAAATGAACCTAGGGTAACCCTGGAATATATTTGTATGACATGTGTATCAAATGAAAGGTTTTAATGAGGCTTTTAAAAGGGAGTGGTGGTAGTTGTATATGTGAAGGCGTTTTCGAGATATCGACCAAAATGTGGACCAGGGTGACCCAGAACATCATCTGTCGGGTACCGCTAATTTATTTATATATGTAATACCACGAACGGTATTCCTGCCAAGATTCAAAGCCCTTGATTTCGCCCCGCAGAACTTTTTCATATACTTCTACTTAATATGGTAGGTGTCACACCCATTTTACAAAGTTTTTTTCTAAAGTTATATTTTGCGTCAATAAACCAATCCAATTACCATGTTTCATCCTTTTTTCGTATTTGGTATAGAATTATGGCATTTTTGTAATTTTTCGTAACTTTCGATATCGAAAAAGTGGCCGTTGTCATAGTCGGATTTCGTCCATTTTTTACACCAATACAAAGTGAGTTCAGATAAGTACGAGAACTGAGTTTAGTAAAGATATATCGATTTTTGCTCAAGTTATCGTATTAACGGCCGAGCGGAAGGACAGACGGACGACTGTGTAAAAAAACTGGGCGTGGCTTCAACCGATTTCGCCCTTTTTCACAGAAAACAGTTAGAAGAATCTTAGCCCCTACCAAATTTCACAAGGATTGGTAAATTTTTGTTCAACTTATGGCATTAAAAGTATCCTAGACAAATTAAATTAAAAAGGGCGGAGCCACGCCCATTTTGAAATTTTCTTTTATTTTTGTATTTTATTGCACAATATCATTACTGGAGTCGAATTTTGGCATAATTTACTTATATACTGTAAAGATATTGAATCTTTTGTTAAAATTTGACTTTAAAAAAATTTTTTTTAAAGTGGGCGTGGTCGTTCTCCGATTTTCCTAATTTTTATTAAGCATATTACTATATGTAATAGGAGTAACGTTCCTGCCAAATTTAATCATGATATCTTCAACGACTGCCAAATTACAGCTTGCAAAACTTTTAAATTACCTTCTTTTAAAAGTGGGCGGTGCCACGCCCATTGTCCAAAATTTTACTAATTTTCTATTCTGCGTCATAAGGTCAACACACCTACCAAGTTTCATCGCCTTGTCTGTCTTTGGCAATGAATTATCGCATTTTTTCTGTTTTTCGAAATTTTCGATATCGTTTCGATAGCGTGGTTATAGTCCGATATCGTTCATTTTAAATAGTGATCTGAGATGAGTGCCCAGGAACCTACATACCAAATTTCATCAAGATACCTCAAAATTTACTCAAGTTATCGTGTTAACGGACGGACGGACGGACGGACATGGCTCAATCAAATTTTTTTTCGATACTGATGATTTTGATATATGGAAGTCTATATCTATCTCGATTCCTTTATACCTGTACAACTAACCGTTATCTAATCAAAGTTAATATAATCTGTGAGCTCTGCTCAACTGAGTATAAAAATGTCGACGGAAAGTTGAACTCCCTAGTGCACAATGAGTAAGTATATATGTACATATGTACCTATTAATATCTACTTTGGAAAAAATATTTATAGTGTTTACTTACAATTCATCTGGACAATTGTAGGGCTGTGCCAATCTGTAGCCATCCTTCAAGTAATGCTCCATTTCGTATGGATCAATCTCTGCATAAGGCATCTTAGCGAGTGTGCACATTTCCCACATCAGAACTCCGAAAGACCACACATCACTACCTTCATTGAAATGTTTCTTTTGTATTGCCTCGATAGACATCCATTTAATTGGCCGGTTCTCACCGTCACCCAAACAGTTGTAGTCGGCTGGGAATAGATCGCGACTAAGAGAGCTATCAGTCAATTTAACGCGCAGTTGATCATCAATGCTGAAATTTGTCGATGAAAAAAAGAAATAAAATAAAAAAATATCAATATGTGGTATAACTATAATGAGTACTGTATACATTTTATAAATGCGCTATCAAATGTACCGTCGTGGTGTGATGGTAGCGTGCTCCGCCTACCACACCGAAGAACCTGGGTTTACGCCCGGGCAAAGCAACATCGAAATTTGAGAATTAAGTTTTTTCAATTAGAAGAAAATTTTTCTTAGCTTGGTCCCCCCTGGGCAGTGATTCGCAAGCGCTCTGAGTGTATTTCTGCCATGAAAAGCTTCTCAGTGAAAACTCATCTGCCTTTCAGATGCTGTTCGGAGTCGGCATAAAAACAAGTAGGTCGCGTCGCGCCAATTTGTATGAAAAATTAAAAAAGAAGCACGACACAAATGGGAAGAGAAGCTCGGCCTAATTTAGAGATTATTGCGCCTTACATTCATTTTATTTTAATACAAATATACAAGGGCTCTAGCTTAACTTGCAACCAATTAGAAGTAACTTAATAAAAGTTATTTGAGGAGAGATACATTTCTGATAGAAAATAACTGTTAACCTTACGTAAATGTTGTTGGGTGAGAAACTTTTATTTCAACCACAAGAATATTTACATCAGAGAATGATAGATAAAAAAGAAAATAAAAAACTCAATTAACCTTCTGGTACGGAAGAAAAACTGCTCGGTATATTTAACATTCGCGCCTTAACAGCCTGGCCAATGTTGATAAATTCGAGACTGTGAAGTATTTCGAGAGAAGGTGAGATGGCCCCTTGAGTGTGTGAGAGAGAAGTTATGGTGCTGTCTGTGATGCCGACGGCGAATATCTAAGGAGGTATAATGGTCAACTATATCAGCTTTGCCCAGATAGTGCAGCCAGGCTTCGCTGGCTAGGTCTTCTTATGCCAAAGATTGATGGAAGAGTAAAGATGTTGCAGGCGCAAACTTCGGTGGAAAGCAGCGGAGCGTAACAAAATTCTAGTAGGTCACTTCCACCACACCAAAAACTTTAACACAATTTTTAACATAATTTGAGCACAGAAATACACTGATTGGAGTTTTAGACAGTAAAAATCTGAACATATTAGCTGAATAAAAAGTGTACAAATAATTATTAAATAACAAATACACAGTGGTAGTTAACAAATTCTGCTGTGGTTGTTGTTGTTGTTGTAGCGATTAGGTTACTCCCCGAAGGATTTGGGGAGTGTTATCGATGTGATGGTCCTTTGTCGGATACAGATCCGATACGCTCCGGTAACACAGCACCATTAAGGTGCTGGCCCGACCATCTCGGGAACGATTTATATGGCCACATTGAACCTTCAGGCCATCCCTCCCTCCCCACCCCCAAGTTCCATGAGGAGATTGGGGTCGCCAGAGCCTCGTCTGTTAGTAAAACGGGATTCGCCGCTCGAAGGTGAGGTTGACAATTGGGTTGGAGAAGCTATATATTGCGCTACACAACCCCTTGAATCCCTTCTGCTGTGGTAAGTGGTGAATGTGACCTACTAGAGGTTTTGTGAAGCTTGCTTCGCACTATTTTTCGTCCCTGCAACATCTTTGCTCTTCGATTAATCTTTGGTTATGCGAATGGACGAAGACGCTCTGGCCAAAAAGGTATTTCAGTCGACACCGGAGTTTGTCATGGAGGTTTTGACATTTTTTAAGCTTCCAGTACATTATTCGGTCTATAAATCAATGCTTTAATACCGATTTACTTGATTGAAACCGACTTTCTTATGAACAATATAGTATGAATATACTTACACACAACTTCTGGTCGCAACATCTTTATGTATAACTCCGTGATTGTGCAGGTGCTCCATGGCCATTGCGAGTTGTGAGGACATCAGCACAGTCTGTATGGTGGTTACGCTTCGCGCGTAGGCAGGTTCTTGTAAGAACAACTTTAAGTTGCGCAAATTATTGCCCGCTGGATATAGCACAAATGGTGTGGTGAAATCTTCGATGGTGACACCCAAAACGGAGAGTACGTTGGGATGCGCAGCATCATAAAGCATCATGCCTTCTTGCAACAGCAAAGACACTTGCATTTGACTGGCATGTTGCGCTACCGTTTTAACCAACACTTCCTGACAATCATTGTAAGTACCTTTGTAAATGCGTCCGTACGTACCCTCCTGTACCAAACTGGACAGACGCACCCGACACTTTTGTACTGTTAATTCATTGAGACGGCGATTAAATTCCTCCGGTTCATGTTCATACTCTCGAAAAGGACGTGTGAGAGTCGCATAAGTTGGCGTAATTACTGAAGGACATACATAGATTGAATTGTGTGCAGTTGACGATATTGTGGGCAGTCGTTGGAAACTTGAAGTCTTGATAAGATGTACACCATGATTTTGACGTTTCGTCGGACCTTTAGCGCAATACGCTATAACGATAAGTGTAACCACGAGTAACAAAGCAAGTATACTACCAATTATGAGTGTGGTTACACCGCTGGTAGGTGGAGCAAGTGTCTCCTTTAACATGGGATCGAAATCGTGTAACACCGTACCTGCACCACTCATTCGCCCCCCACCCAGTAAGTTTTCATCCATTGTGTGATGCTCATCACTGCCAGCCACATGCCCACTCATACCCCCTCCGCCCAACTTGACAGTTTCGGTATCATGTGCGGCTTTACCACTTGAAGCATCTTCCATTATACTACCTTCAATTGGATGGTTAACGTGTTTGTTATTGTTACTACCAATGCCACCACCATTGCTACTACTATGGCGAGCATCATCCTGTGGTCCAGCAAGGCAAATTTTTTTACGTTTAAACATCAGATCGGTTATGTTGTTCGTCTTGCGGTCCAGTATAATTTCAATGGCAATGGTGACCTCCACTTCAGCGCCGCGTGTGCCAGAACACTTTAAACTGACAGCGAATGTCTGCGGCTCTAACGGAATTTCGCCGATGCGCGAAATATTCAGCATTGGCCTTGGTAGCACGAATGGCTGTGATGTAAGAATGTTTACACTATATGGAAGCGGATGATGGGCCAGACTTTGCCATGTGAATGATATCTCGTTGACGTTGGCCGGTACAGGGACGGCAAAGTTGAGCGCATAATCGTTGACTTGTCCATCGCGCACATAATACAGCTCAGCAGATACACCTGCAAGAGAGAAGATAACGTTCATCATTAAAATGCCACAGTAAATTCGAGTAAATTTCATAACTCAGCTCATAAAGTAAAAAGGCTGAAAACGAAAGCACCAAAACTATGAATGGCGTGAGTACAATAGGATGCAACATACAAACCTTTTAGGACCACTGCAAAATGGAAAGGATAAAGGATTGTACGCAGGAGAGAATGACGAGCATTTCCCTTTTATTGGACTTTGCTGATACTGACAGGACGATTAAGTGGTTGGCGATTAATATAAAGTGTCAGAGTTCTCTGCAATGATGGCCAAGTTATGTGAATATGAAAATGAATATGCATGGGCAAGACACATACACATATTACCACGAGGAGCTGACAATTTCCATATTATTTTTATTGGGTGTTTAAAAGAGTTGGCTACAAACTATGGTCTGGACGATAATAAAACATACGAACGCAAGTCTCTTTGTATATGTTTACGTATAATAGACTGTTTCCGAATTTTGTTTCCTTTTTTTGCGAACAGATTCAAAATATTTGTTTGTTATTTGTCCCATAAAACAATTTTATGTAATCAAAATTTGTGTTGATAGGGAAGATAAATTTCGAAGTTCGCATGAGAGAACGGCCCTTAGTCGTACAAATTAATAATAAGCACCTAGCTTACCTCGGTCTAATTCAACTAAGTCGTACGTGCTGCCAGCGTAGCTTTCACGAAGCATTCTAACAAAACGGACGAGGATAATTTTTAGCTAATGATTAAACTTTAACCTAAAGGCTACTAAAATATAAACAACACATTTTTTTTAATTAATAAAAACCTTTCACAGTTTTAATAAAACTTTCATTTAAACAGTTATTCCTCGTCACGCTGTAGTAAATATTCTCTTTGTGGTTGAAATTCTCTCCGGTTAGTATAGCATTAACACCGCTTTTGCAAAAGGCTTTAACAAAGTCTTTCAATTTGTCCGGTTAGATAAGGTTAGGTTGAGTTGGCAGCCGGTCCGTTGGGACCTCACGCAGACTCAACATGTCCATGGTGTTACCAGAAGTTTGCTCGATGACCAAACTGAACTGCTCTCACTGACGAAGCATTTTTTTAAAGAATGCGACGTCAAAAATCAGTATCCAGTCAAAATACGCATCATTAGCCTTCAGTCCCCATTTTTATTGATAAGAGTAACTTTGTTAGTATACAGCTGAAAGACCTGCATATGAGGCACCAGAGTAAAATAATAAATATAATTTTTCAATTAACTTTAAGACACAATGCTCGAAACAAATTTTTTCTGGATAAGTCTAATGTACTCACAGGACTGCACACGGAATATGTAGAGTAGTATACTGGTGATACCTTGGAAAAATAGCTCGAATTGCCAATGTGGATATAAAAAAGAGGGGAGGGTTAACATAATGCGGCTGCGAAGAAGGTATTTTTGAGCGATTAAGTCGTAAAAAGACGTCTTTATGAGCGAATCACGTTTGAAATAAAATACAAATATGGAGAGTTTTATACTTATATGTAGACTTATAATTTCACGATGATACTGTACTGTTTTAGCCCCAATTACAGGATCAAAAATGGATGGCAAGGCAGGGCTGTAGTACGTATAAAAATCGCTCAATTTAATAAACAGTTTAAGAGACCGGCCAAATTGTAATTGCATTAATTATTATACAATATTGAACCTAATTAAATATTGAAAGAAACTCGTTTTTGGCGATAGGTGGACAAATGATCGAGTTTAGTAAAAGGTTCAATGATGTCGCAGGTGAAATGATAAAAACCTCTACCTAAGGGCCGTTTTCCCATGTGAAGTTTAAAATTTTTAACAAACACAAGTTTTTTTCCAAAAAATGTTTTTGTCGGGCGAATAAACCTCAGAGGTAACATGGGAAAACGGTCCTCAATATATTAATATCTAAAGTTGGGAATTTCAAGTTTATATACAGTCAAATATTCTGTATATAAAATGCTCTTGATTTACAGGCATACCCTCAGTTTCCTCTTTCGCCTATCTCTCCAAGGGTCTAGACCAGATATCGGCGTTTCATACATCTTAAGATGGTGAGCAACTCACACAGATAGCCTGCGCTCTTTGTTTAGTGAATGGTTCGGTCTGCAATGAGCAATTGGCGTGTCAACATCGAGTGTTGGTATCGCTAGTTGCGCAGCGAAAAATATATGCACGTATTTACGTAAATACATTTTATTAATATGAATTAATTTAACTAATTTAATATGAAAAAATGCAACAGGATCTAATAGAGACTGTAAATTTTATTTGAAAATAATACTAAAAATTCTCGAAATTTGGCGAATTTTCATCAAAATTCTTAATTTTTTAGTGTATATATAGTTTTGTTGCCCATTTATTTCTAGAACAATCAGGTGTCAGTCTTAAATTCGTAAATATTAATAGTAATAGTAAAAAACGTATGTATTTATTAGGAAAATTATAGGGATCTATTTGTATATGCAAGTGGAATTTAAAGTAGTAAGTAAAAGATAATAAAAACATTTTAAGGACTACCTTTATAAAAATTGATCAAAAAGCAGGTCTTTATGAAATTCCTATCAAGCAGCATAAAATATTCGCTTGCCATTGTGCGCATCAATAATTTATTATTTATTGTGTGCTTAGCCGTTGCAGTCTAACAAGCGAATGATCAGTGAATCAATTGGTTCGTGCGATCAAAACGCTCTTACTAATACATCCACACAACATTTTTGCCGACACTTGGTCTAGACTTTTCGCGAACAGCATTCCTGATTAGTTGCTTATTTACTTATCTCATCTGCTGCGTCTCATATTCGCTGTTGTCATCTGCTCTCTTTGCGGCGCTGTACATGTGTGTGTAATGTAGTCTACGCTCTTAGCTGCTGTGTTCATGTGTGCGTAGCTGTTTGTTGTTTCATCTGCTAACATTGCTGCTGTGGTGTGCAGCATTTTTTTAAAACGGCAAAATAATGTCCCGAAACTGCTAGTATTCGCCACAATAATTGTTTAGTACAGTATTCTAATTCACTACATTGTGACTTGCAGCTGTCACTGTGGGAAGCGGGTACCGAGTACTCGATACTGGTATTCTGTCCAAATCACTTTGAGTTTTCGTTATCGAGTCCTATTGCACACGTCGGCTGATGGACTTCGCCTTCTGAGATAACCCAGCTCTCGTGCACTTTGGATTATATCGCCAGCTGAGTAAGTACGGTAACAATTTTTAAGTAAGAGGCATACATATATAGTAAACTAAATTCAACATTTTCATATATAAAGTGTTCGCTTTTAGCTCTTTTATTATTTCCTCTTCACAGATCGTGTCTCGGATTTCATGTAGTTCAGTCGCTAATGATTCCTGATTCGCTAAAATTTACTCTAGGATCTTGTAATCTGAGCTACACACAATCGTTAAGATTTCATACCAGAAATGAACTTAGGGTATCGATCTTTCCTCGTACAAGCTATATTCACCAGCACATCGACGATAGTTGTAACTGCATTTTTTAATAATTCCTATCGCGAAGTTGAACTTGAGAAAAAGGATACAGATTTTATATTATTCTAAACTGTCATAACGATTGGATAAATTAGTCGCCACCTTCCACTTTCCTTTTTCCAAATCAGTAGATGTCTCTCCGTTCCTCTACTTCCAAATAGCGGTGTCGATTGAAATACTATCTTGGTCGGAGCGTTTTCACCCATTCGCCTAACATTACCTACACAGCGAAGCCGTTGAGCTTTTATTCGCTGCACTATCTTCACATCTGCATAAATCTCATACAGCTCATCATTCGTTACACCTCCTTCTATACTCGCCGTTGGCATCAAAGACAGTGCTATTACATTTTCCAGAAAACTTATCTCCCAAGCTCTTGAAGAACCATTCCATCTTCTCTAGACACCGCTCATTATTGCAAGCCATCCATCAGGGGAAGGTACTTGTACAACCCCTAGTCAAATAAATCTGCCTCAGGCATGTTGAGAAGCGGGTAGCCACTTTAAAATGGAGGACAGGAGAAGCGTGAGAGCTTTGTTGAGCTCCCAGTTCGTGCGGACTTTACTTATACGCTTCACTATACAAGTGTCTCCCTTTTCTCTTTTCCTTTCCATCGCAAGTTTTCAGTGAGGAGTAGTCCGGAATATGCTACTACATTCCAGAGTGAATTCTCAACTTTTAAAAATGTATTTTTATTTTGTAGAGTGGCACAATCGATGTTAAGTTTTTTGAGACTATTGGTGGTTGTTTCAAATACATCAAAAAATATCAATAGTTTTGTGTTCTATCGATAGTTTTACACTTTATTTCAACAGAAATCTTTCCACATTAATATTTAAGATTGTGAGCTCAGAGAGCTCGCAGGTTTTACTTATTTTCGATGTAAATATGTATGTACGTGCAAAAATAAATATGAATTTCTTAGCAGTTGGAAATTTTTATCTAGATTATCGTACTATCGATAGTTTTGCAAGTCTACGATTTTGTATATTCCCAGCAAACATAGTCATTAGAGTGCCTCGACTAGAAAAAAAAATTGTTAGAAAAGTACACTATAATCGAGTCGAAATTGATCAGACAACTTTTGAAATTCAATTTCCTTTAGGATCCCATTGGAGAAATCCATTAGAGGTAATTTCAGTATTATATTTTTTAACGATTTTATAATGAGGTTCCATTTTTCGAGACGTTTTTTCCCCATTATTTCCCGAGTCGTCCTCTAACATTGAAGATTCGAGAGCAAGGGTAGTTATCTAATCCTCCTCTAGTCTTTATCTAACTTCAGTGTTTGTTAGGTTATAGTTTTATCCCATACATGCAAATGTATGTACGTACAACCATTATATCTAGTTAACAGTTTGGCTAACACCAAAGCCAAAGTGTCATTCGTTGCAACCATTTTGTGGGATTTTAAATCAAAGTTGATTGCGAAAAAGCGCATTTGCTTCTGACTCAGATTAGCAAACGTGGACAATGCAAATGCAAAACAACAGCAACACACTTCACTGCCAATATATTGTTAACTCGATTTCAATTTGAGAATATCCGCTGCTACTAACTTACCAACCAGCAACCATTAAAGTCTGTCTGAGGTTGTGTTTGGCAAGCAAAGGAGAGAGAGACATTGTGTTCGGTTGTGGCCCATTCAAAAACATACCGTATGTCGACAAAAAGATGCACCATTCTAAGCTCACACTATCTCTGACCATGACTTTGGGGGCATTCGATTTACTGTCCTACCACATATTCTTGTAATTGTGCCGTCATGTACGAGCTGCTGTCACACGTGTACCTTTAGTGCCACTATCATTAAAGCATATCTACATACATACTCGTTGGATGTTGTATGTAGTTTGCACTAAATAACTTTTGGCTATTGCAGCTATGTCCGTATTATCATTCCAACACTTTTATGCTTTGAATTTAATTTTTTCTATTTGTTTGGGCCTTTGATTATAGTATGCGTTAGATTGTATTAGTATCCTTTGCTTTGGTGGTGCACCAGCAATGTCTAAAAGCTGATAATTACATAACCGCATGGTGGACTTTACGAGAGCCCCGTCAACGAGAGCAGGTTAGGAAAAAAAACATTGTAACGACCCCAAATCGATATGCTTGTGGTTTAAAAACAAGCATTGAACAGCATGACGAAATGGTTGGGTCATTTCAGTTTGCTATGTGACATAAAAAAACAAAGAAATACTTTGCGCGATTTATCTCCGAGATCGTGCGCCTTTTAATTTTCCCAACAAATTGGCGGGATGGGACCTACATATTTTATGCCGACTCCGAACGGCATCTGCAAGGCATATGAGTGAATTATTTCCGGTTAGAAAAACTGTTTTCTAGTTAAGAGTTGAACCGAGGACCCTCAGAGTAGTGCACCTAAACAGTGCCACCCTGGTATGAAGTAGCAAACTAATTCACGTCTTCACACCACCAGCTTCCTGATACCAGTTCATCCCTCGTACTTTACATGCCCTAAGCGTTAACAAAACCAATTCGACTCAACGCCCAGAGAAAGCTTGAGCGCGGCTCATACGGCCATAGTAGTATAGCGCAATCAAATATTGGACGCACTGGCTACCTGACGCCGTAACTGCGCTTTGATGAGGATTTTAGAGCAACAAATAGAAGTGGAAGGTTGGCGAAACGGTACTCAAATAACGTACGAGGCGATACTCGTACACACCGATGATTCCAAACTAATGGAAAGGGTAGGGTATACTGTTAGGTTAGGTTAGCTGCCATGGTAAGAGAAGCTCACTTGGACAGCATTAATAATGTCCGTTGTGATACCACATAAAATAACGGTGACGTAGCTATAGCCACTTAGAGAATCGTTGCGTGCTGATCAGGAATCAAACAGATCCTGCAAGCTGTCAGATCACTGTAGTGTTTTTCAAGTGCGAGCAGCGCCGGATTAAAGAGTAGGCAGAATCGGGGGCCCCCGAAAAATTAAAAAGACTTCTAAAATTTTCTTACAAACATAAAATTCTAGAGAGTGAAATAAAAATATAATCAGAACTGAAAATAAATTTTACTCAAATAAATAAAACTCAATTGACCGAATTCAAAAGGCGACGACCGACAAACTGTACAAAGTTCCTAAAAAAGACATTTCCGAATCATTTGACAAATAGTATGAGCGTGCAAAGAAGTGTATCGAAGTGAAAGGAGAGTATATTGAATAGTAAAAAAGGTTTATAACTTTTCTTCAGTTGGAAGGTCATACTGGTGAAAATCTAGCGAATCAAACTTTAAAGTTTCTTACTGAAGACTGTAGTTTAGATATTCAAAATTGTAGAGGACAATAATATGGCAACGCATTAAACATGTCCGGAAGGTATAAAGGTGTGCAAGCAAGAATATTGAGTTTAAATGGGAATGCGATCTATGTTCCCTGTTCCGCACATTCCCTTAATTTGGTTGGAGTAGTAGTAGATTTTTCGCCATTATGCAGACATTATATAATTTTTTCCGCTTCCATCTATCGTTGGGGCGTATTAAAAAATATAATAAACATTGAGAAAACTTTGAAGACATCGTCAACTACACGCTGGGAAGCACATTCGAATGCGACGGAGGCAGTTTACGATTCATTTGATATCGTATTAGAGGTTCTAGAAATCATTGCTGAGTATTAATCACAAAATATTGATACTCGTTATGAGGCGACGTGTAGCGCGAATAAAATTCAAAAATTCGAATTTGGTTTAATGTTGATTTTATGGAACTCTATTTTGACTGCTATGCGTTCAATGAGTAAGTCATTGCAAAATGAAAAAGCAGATTTGCAAACGTGTGGTTTTTTGTACGGATCGATAGAAGAGAGTTTAGTTTCATTCCGTGAAAAGTTCAAGGATTTCGAGGAAAAAACAAAACAATTATTACCTGGTGCAGGATATACAGAAATCGTAAAATGTACTCGTCGTAGAAAAAACCAACCCAATGACGGAAATGCTCCAGAAGTCCAGAAGTAGAATTTTCGCCTCGCGATGATTTTAGGACAAAAGGTTTCCTCGAAATCATCGACAATCTTCACAGTGAAATCAAACGCCGTGCGAAAGTGTATATGGCAGTTTCAGAGAGATTTGCATTACTCATCAACTTTATTCTAAGTGCTGGAGACCTCCACGAAGCTATAAATAACTTAGTTCGTTTTTATTCTAGAGATTTGGAAGAATTTTTCATTGAAATGAAACAATTCCAAAGTTCACAAATAACAAACTGATCTGCCGAACGATCCTTCTCGCAATTACAAAGAATCAAAGCTGCTGAAAGAAGTACATCGCGACAAGAGCGACTCGGGTTGTTAGGTATACTTTCCATTGAGTCAGATTTATTGAACAAAATCGATATTGATGAATTTGCCGAAAACAAATGTAGAAAACGACATGTTTAAAATCTACATAGTAATTTTATTGATATTATTTCATTGTGACAATAAAATTTTTATGAAAGAATAAGTTTGTATTTTTTAATCGAAAAAAGAAGGCAACGGACGTGAAAAAAGGGCTCCCAAATTGATGGTTGCCTAGGGTCCCGCTGAGGGTTAATCCAGCCCTTGGTGCGAGTAGTTGCCGTGAAAGCGATGGAAACATTGACGGAAAGAAGCTTTAACCGCCCTCGCGTAAACTTTTAAATTGACAGGTAAGTAGAAACTAGAGCAGCATTCTTGCATAGCACTAAGCGTGTTAGACTGTAAGCAGTCCATAGAAATAGTCGGGATATATATTGGAGAACCGATCATATGGAAATATTTATATAGATACGAAAAGGCGGATGAGCTAGCCAACTTCACTAACTGTTAACATTTTTATACGTGTAGGTACGAAACAAAATAAGTTTGCTTTATGGCCATTTCAGAAAAGCAGAATGGTCATAGTGTCAATATAGTTGACAATAAAACTATTTGAAATTTGACGCTGTAACCATTTCATATGTTCATAACTTCAATTGACATTGTGGCCATTTGAAATGTTCGTTAAGTCAATTGGCGTTATGGCCGTTGATCCTTCGTCAACCCTTTATTGTCGCCAGTGTATTACTTTGCAGTTCGCTTTCTAAAGGTTCTATAGAAGACAGGCCTAAAGTAGTTTCGCTTTGGCTATTTCTTAACCGGTTGCAGTTCTGAATTCGTCGCCCCAGAAAACGAACGGCGAATGTGAAATTTAGCGATTTTCAACTTTTGATGCAGAATAACTAAATTGAGCCTAAGCTTTCAATTTCTTCGATCCATTTTTTCCTATCTCGTTTAGTTTTCGAGTTATTTAGTATGCAATTTGTCGCATGTTACCAAAAATAACCTTTTGGGTATGTTTTTTGTCGTATGTGCTAGGAATATGTCACATACGACAGATTTCTATAGAAATTCATATTCCATTATTGTTATTAAACATTTGTCGTAAGTGGCGCCAAACTGACCACATACAACATTTGCAGAAAAATTGTAAACAATTGTCGCATTCATACATAGCTTAAGCGGTGTAATGCATGTAATTTCTTCAGTCAGCTGCCTATCGTTGTGCGTTTAAGATGGTGGAGTTGTTGTTGTTGTTGTAGCGATAAGGTTGCTCCCCGAAGGCTTTGGGGAGTGTTATCGATGTGATGGTCCTTTTCCGGATACAAATCCGGTACGCTCCGGTACCATAGCACCATTAAGGTGCTAGCCCGACCATCTCGGGAACGATTTATGTGGCCACATTAAATCTTCAGGCCATTCCCTCCCTCCCTACCCCCAAGTTCCATGAGGAGCTTTGGGGTCGCCAGAGCCTCGTCTGTTAGTGAAACAGGATTCGCCGCGGATAGGTGAGGTTGACAATTGGGTTTGGAGAAGCTATATATTGCGCTGGCAATCTGAAGGGTTACGCTACACAGCCCCTTGAATTTGGTATTTTCGTCGCCTCTTACGACAGGCATACCTACCGTGGGTATATTCTGATCCCCTAACCCGCTGGGGTTAGAGGAGTCATCGCCTGCGGCAAATTTAGACGAAGGTCTCTCAGCGTAAGTTAAAATATACGTCTATTATACTTTTAATAATAAACAAGTAAGGAAGGCTAAGTTCGGGTGTAACCGAACATAACATACTCAGTTGAGAGCTATGGAGACGAAATAAGGAAAATCAATCTGGGGTAACCCTGGAATGTGGTTGTATAACATGTGTATCAAATGAAAGGTATTAAAGAGTATTTTAAGAGAGAGTAGGCCATAGTTCTATGGATGAACGCCATTTAGGGATATCGCCATAAAGGTAGACCAGGGCTGACTCTAGAATTTGTTTGTACGATATGGGTATCAAATGAAAGGTGTTACTGAGCATTTTAGGAGGGAGTGGGCCTTAGGTCTATCGGTGGACGCCTTTTCGAGATGTCCCCATTAAGGTGGACCAGGGGTGATTCTATAATGTGTTTGTACGATATGGGTATCAAATGAAAGCTGTTAATGAGTATTTTGAAAAGGAGTGATCCTTAGTTCCATAGGTGGATGCCGTTTCGAGATATCGCCATAAAGGTGGACCAGAGGTGTCTCTAGAATGTGTTTGTACGATATGGGAATCAAATGAAAGGTGTTACTGAGCATTTTAAGAGGGAGTGGGCATTAGGTCTATAGGTGGACGCCTTTTCGAGATATCGCCATTAGGGTGGGCCAGGGGTGACTCTAGAATGTTTGTACGGTATGGGTATCAAACGAAAGGTGTTACTGAGCATTTTAAGAGGGAGTGGGCATGAGGTCTATAGGTGGACGCCTTTTCGAGATATCGTCATTAGGGTGGGCCAGGGGTGACTCTAGAATGTGTTTGTACGATATGTGCATCAAACGAAAGGTGTTACTGAGCATTTTAAGAGGGAGTGGGCATTAGGTCTATAGGTGGACGCCCTTTCGAGATATCGCCATTAGGGTGGGCCAGGGGTGACTATAGAATGTTTGTACGATATGGGTATCAAACGAAAGGTGTTACTGAGCATTTTAAGAGGGAGTGGGCATTAGGTCTATAGGTGGACGCCTTTTCGAGATATCGCCATTAGGGTGGGCCAGGGGTGACTCTAGAATGTGTTTGTACGATATGGGTATCAAATGAAAGGTGGTAAGGAGTATTTTAAAAGGGAGTAATCCTTAGTCCTATAGGTGGACGCCTTTTCGAGATATCGCCATAAAGGTGGACCAAGGGTGACTCTAGAATGTTTGTACGATATGGGTATCAAACGAAAGGTGTTACTGAGCATTTTAAGAGGGAGTGGGCATTAGGTCTATAGGTGGACGCCTTTTCGAGATATCGCCATTAGGATGGGCCAGGGTGACTCTAGAATGTGTTTGTACGATATGGGTATCAAATGAAAGGTGGTAATGAGTATTTTAAAAGGGAGTAATCCTTAGTTCTATAGGTGGACGCCTTTTCGAGATATCGCCATAAAGCTGGACCAAGGGTGACTCTAGAATGTTTGTACGGTATGGGTATCAAACGAAAGGTGTTACTGAGCATTTTAAGAGGGAGTGGGCATTAGGTCTATAGGTGGACGCCTTTTCGAGATATCGCCATTAGGGTGGGCCAGGGTGACTCTAGAATGTGTTTGTACGATATGGGTATCAAATGAAAGGTGGTAATGAGTATTTTAAAAGGGAGTAATCCTTAGTTCTATAGGTGGACGCCTTTTCGAGATATCGCCATTAGGGTGGGCCAGGTGTGACTCTAGAATGTTTGTACGATATGGGTATCAAACGAAAGGTGTTACTGAGCATTTTAAGAGGGAGCGGGCATTAGGTCTATAGGTGGACGCCTTTTCGAGATATCGCCATTAGGGTGGGACAGGGGTGACTCTAGAATGTTTGTACGATATGGGTATCAAACGAAAGGTGTTACTGAGCATTTTAAGAGGGAGTGGACATTAGGTCTATAGGTGGACGCCTTTTCGAGATATCGCCATTAGGGTGGGCCAGGGGTGACTCTAGAATGTTTGTACGATATGGGTATCAAACGAAAGGTGTTACTGAGCATTTTAAGAGGGAGTGGACATTAGGTCTATAGGTGGACGCCTTTTCGAGATATCGCCATTAGGGTGGGCCAGGGTGACTCTAGAATGTGTTTGTACGATATGTGTATCAAATGAAAGGTGGTAATGAGTATTTTAAAAGGGAGTAATCCTTAGTTCTATAGGTGGACGCCTTTTCGAAATATAGCCATTAGGGTGGGCCAGGTGTGACTCTAGAATGTTTGTACGATATGGGTATCAAACGAAAGCTGTTACTGAGCATTTTAAGAGGGAGTGGGCATTAGGTCTATAGGTGGACGCCTTTTCGAGATATCGCCATTAGGGTGGGTCAGGGGTGACTCTAGAATGTTTGTACGATATGGGTATCAAACGAAAGGTGTTACTGAGCATTTTAAGAGGGAGTGGACACTAGGTCTATAGGTGGACGCCTTTTCGAGATATCGCCATTAGGGTGGGCCAGGGGTGACTCTAGAATGTTTGTACGATATGGGTATCAAACGAAAGGTGTTACTGAGCATTTTAAGAGGGAGGGGGCATTAGGTCTATAGGTGGACGCCTTTTCGAGATATCGCCATTAGGGTGGGACAGGGGTGACTCTGGTATGTTTTTGTACGATATGGATATCAAATTAAAGGTATTAATGAGGGTTTTAAAAGGGAGTGGCCCTTAGATGTATATGTGAAGGCGTTCTCGCGATATCGACCAAAATTTGGACCAGGTGATCCAGAAAATCATCTGTCGGGTACTGCTAATTTATTTATATATGCAATACCACTAACAGTATTCCTGCCAAGATTCCAAGGGCTGTTGATTTCGCCTTGTAGAACTTTTTCACCCATTTCACACCCATTTTACAAAGTTTTTTCCAAAGTTATATTTTGCGTCAATAAACCAATCCAGTTACCATGTTTCATCACTTTTTTCGTATTTGGTATAGAATTATGGCATTTTTTTCATTTTTCGTAATTTTCGATATCGATAAAGTGGGCGTGGTTATGGTCAGATTTCGCCCATTTTTTATACCAAGAAAAAGTGAGCTCAGGTAAGTACGTGGGCTAAGTTTAGTAAAGATATATCGGATTTTGCTCAAGTTATTGTGTTAATGGCCGAGCGGAAGGACAGACGGTGGACTGTGTATAAAAACTGGGCGTGGCTTCCACCGATTTCGCCCATTTTCACAGAGAACAGTTACCGTCATAGAATCTATGCTCCTACCAAATTTGAGAAGGATTGGTAAATTTTTGTTCGACTTATGGCAATAAAAGTATTCTAGACAAACTAAATGAAAATGGGCGGTGCCACGCCCATTTTGAAATTTTCTTTTATTTTTGTATTTTGTTGCATCATATCATTACTGGAGTTGAATTTTGACTTAATTTACTTATATACAGTAAAGATATTAAATTTTATGTTAAAATTTGAATTAAAAAAAATTTTTTTTTAAAAAGTGGGCGTGTTCTTCATCCAATTTTGCTAATTTTTATTTAGCACATATAGAGTAATAGTAGTAACGTTCCTGCCAAATTTCATCATGATATCTTCAACGACTGCCAAATTACAGCTTGCAAAACTTTTAAATTACCTTCTTGTAAAAGTGGGCGGTGCCACGCCCATTGTCCAAAATCTTACTAATTTTCTATTCTGCGTCATAACGTCAACCCATCCACCAAGTTTCGTCGCTTTATCTGTCTTTTGTAATGAGTTATCGCACTTTTTCGGTTTTTCGAAATTTTCGATATCGAAAAAGTGGGCGTGGTTATAGTCCGATATCGTTCATTTTAAATAGCGATCTGAGATGAGTGCTCAGGAACCTACATACCAAATTTCATCAAGATACCTCAAAATTTACTCAAGTTATCGTGTTAACGGACGGACGGACGGACGGACGGACGGACATGGCTCAATCAAATTTTTTTTCGATCCTGATTATTTTGATATATGGAAGTCTATATCTATCTCGATTCCTTTATATATGTACAACCAACCGTTATCCAATCAAACTTAATATACTCTGTGAGCTCTGCTCAACTGAGTATAAAAATAGTGTGTATCAAATATTATTTAAATATATTGAAAAATATTTTAGGATGATGGGGGAAATATTGGCGGACTCCACTCACAATGGCGAAACAAGCGACACTTTGTATGAGTAAGTACTTAAACCATTTTCACATATTAACAGAAATAAGATATAAAATAATATAGTTCCAGTCATTCATTTGAAGAAGAAAATATACCACCGTGCAACCTTAAAAAATTTTACGAAAATGCTGGAGGTATCCTTGACATAAGTGCATCTACAAGTACTTCACGGGCCATCTTTCGATCACTACCCTCTGACTACAGTTCTTGTGAGTTGTTTATAGTTCCTTAATATATAAACAAAAAGTCTTACAACTTTATCATTTCAGCTTGCACTGAGTCTCCAACACCCACTAGAAAACGCCAAAGGAATCCCAGCTTATGGAAGCAGAACATAAGAAAAAATTAAGAGAAAGAGGAAAACCATATACGGACAGGAATGGTATACAGAGATCTGGAAGAAAGATGGGCTTGCCTTGCGGCGAGAAGTGCTTTCATCAATGTACCCAACATTTTAATGAGCATGCCCGTGCAGAACTTCACACCAAGTATTGGAACTCAACGACGCAGAGAAAAAATGCTATCTTCTTTCATTTGTTAAGCCGTCTGAAGCAAAGCGTCGCCGAAAGTCTTCGGAAAGGTCTTCTACCCTGCGTAAAAGAAGATCTTTCCATTACTATTTTAAAACTAATAACGCAACTTTAAAAGTTTGCAAACAGTTTTTCTTAGAACCATCGGGATATCTGAAAGAAAAGTGTATTATTTATTTAATGTTTCTGCCGACGAGGAAGGGATTGTCCACTCAACACGAGAGAATCATGGTAGACCAAAAACAAGTATTGCTAAAATTGAAGAAGAAAATGAACACATACTTAGTTTCCCTACTATTGACTCCCATTACTGTCGCTCGTCAACTTCTCGTAAATATTTGGAGAGCCATTTAAATGTACAAAAAATGTACCATTTATACAGAGAAAAATATATTGAACCGGTATCTCTAAATATTTACAGAAATACTTTCAATAATTCTTTTAATTTATCGTTTTATTTTGCCCTAAAAAAGATCAATGCGAACAATGAAAAAGCGTGTTCCGAAGATAAAAAAGGATGAATTTTATAAACATATTGAAGAAAAAAATTTTTGTAAAGCCGAAAGAGAAAAGGGTCGCCGGAATGTTGATCAATCGCTTGCTATACTCTGCTACGATCTCGAGAATGTAATAACTTTGTCTAAATGTTTTGCTTCAAATTTTTATTATTAGCGAAAATTAAATACGTTCAATTTAACAGGAACGTTAATTAAAGCTAACGGGGTCAAAGAAACTTATTGTGCCATATGGTATGAGACTTGCGGGGGAAGAGGCGGAAATGACATAGCAAGCGCATTGATCAAAATCTTGAGTGCTGTAGAAAAGGATCATCCTGAAATCGTGAAGATTATCTTATGGAGTGATTCATGCGTTCCCCAAAATCGCAATCAAATAACGTCAACTGCTCGTCTGTACTTTTTAAATAAATCTTCTATTATAAGTGTAATACAAAAGTTTTCGGAGCCTATACATTCCGTAATTCAAGAAGTGGATTGCGTGCATAGCACTATTGAAAAAGCTTTGAAAAATTTGGTAATTTCTAGCCCTCTAACTCTATTGCGTATTTTAAAGAACGCAAATTACCCGAACACTCATTTGAAAATTCTTCAAATGGTTCCTGAAGACTTTAGAAATTATTCACAAAATGCTGGGCTCTTAAGTTACAGCATCGTTCCTTTCTCAAAAGTGAAGTACTTAGAGTACAACAAAAGTAGTTTGTGGAACATTGGATATAAAACAAGTCACCAAGAACGTGATGTTATTATTAAATGCACAAAGAAGGATTCTCGGGGACGTTTCACAAATGAAACGCCAAATAATTTGTTTCATCAAGTTGTTCTTGTATTAAGCAAACCAAAATTGGATAAAAACAAGTAAGAACGGGACTGTCTTCGGCTGTGCCGAAGACTTCATACCTTTCATGAATGGGGCTGAACAATAATCTTATCCCGTTCGTAATCTCCGAATAATTGGATGTATAAGATAAGAAATATATAGTGAACAGATCTGCATACCTTAACGATTTTTTAGATAAATATAAAATAAAAACAGGTAGGTAATTTGTGTGAGGATGCAAAGTTTCTGGTTTTTTGTGGTCTGGGTGTAAAAACTATGACTGCGAATCACGCATTTCAACAATATATGACGTAAACGTAACTATTTGATGAAATTTGATGAATTTTGAAGCTTCTAGCCGTAAAAAGGGTGGCAAAAATTGAGTTTATATGGGGTATATAATATATATACCACCGATCTCTATGATTTTTTCAGACAACAATATATGCTATACACGTAAGCATTTGGTGAAATTTGAAGCTTCAAGCTGTTAAAATGGGGAAGAAATTGCGCAAAGTTTCTTATCTGAACAATCGGTTGTATGGGATATATACTATATATACCACCGATCTCTATGATTTTCTCAGACAACAATATATGCTATACACGTAAGCATTTAGTGAAATTTGAACATATCTAAACGATTTTTAAGATAAATATAAAATAAACAAGTAAGAACGGGACTGTCTTCGGCTGTGCCGAAGACTTCATACCTTTCATGAATGGGGCTGAACAATAATCTTATCCCGTTCGTAATCTCCGAATAATCGGATGTATAAGATAAGAAATATATAGTGAACAGATCTACATACCTTAACGATTTTTAAGATAAATATAAAATAAAAAACGGGTAGGTACTTTGTGTGAGGATGCAAAGTTTCTGGTTTTTTGTGGTCTGCGTGTAAAAACTATGACTACGAATCACGTATTTCAAAAATATATGACGAAAACGTAACTATTTGATGAAATTTGATGAATTTTGAAGATTCTAGCCGTAAAAAAGGGGTCAAAATGACAATTTATATGAAGTATATAATATATATACGACCGATCTCTATGATTTTTTCAGACAACAATATATGCTATATACGTAAGCATTTTGTGAAATTTGAAGCTTCTAACTGTTAAAACGGGGCAGAAATTGCGCAAAGTTTCTTATCTGAACAATCGGTTGTATGAGATATATACTATGTGTACCACCGATCTCAATGATTTTTTAAACATCAATATATGCTGTACACGTAAGCAGTTGGTGAAATTTGAAGCTTCTAGCTGTTAAAATGGGGCCGAAATCGTAAAAAAAATATATATATACTATATATATATACTATATATACCATCATATATATATTATATATATCACCGATCTCTATGATTTTTTGACACAACAATACATACTATATACGTAAGCAATCGGTGAAATTTGAAGCTTATAACTGTTAAAATGGGGAAGAAATTGCGCAAAGTTTCTTATCTGAACAATCGGTTGTATGGGATATATACTATATATACCACCGGTATCTATGATTTTCTCAGACAACAATATATGCTATACACGTAAGCATTTGGTGAAATTTGAACATATCTAAACGATTTTTAAGATAAATATAAAATAAAAAATAGGTACATAGGTAATCTGTGTGAGGATGCAAAGCTTCACGTTTTTTGTGGTCTGCATGTAAAAACTATGGCTACGAATCACGTATTTCAAAAATATATGACATAAACGTAACTATTTGATGAAATTTGATGAATCTTGAAGCTTCTAGCCGTAAAAAAGGGGTCAATATGACAGTTTATATGAAGTATATAATATATATACCACCGATCTCTATGATTTTTTCAGACAACAATATATGCTATATACGAAAGCATTTTGTGAAATTTGAAGCTTCTAACTGTTAAAACGGGGCAGAAATTGCGCAAAGTTTCTTATCTGAACAATCGGTTGTATGAGATATATACTATGTATATCACCGATCTCAATGATTTTTTCAGACATCAATATATGCTATACACGTAAGCAGTTGGTGAAATTTGAAGCTTCTAGCTGTTAAAATGGGGTAGAAATTGCGAAAAGTTTCTTATCTGAGCAATCGGTTGTATGAGATATATACTATATATAGAACCGATCTCTATGATTTTTTCAGACAACAATATATGCTATATACGTAAGCAATCAGTGAAATTTGAAGCTTATAGCTGTTAAAATGGGGTAGAAATTGCGAAAAGTTTCTTATCTGAACAATCGGTTGTATGAGATATATACTATATATACAACCGATCTCTATGATTTTTTCAGACAACAATATATGCTATATACGTAAGCAATCGGTGAAATTTGAAGCTTATAGCTGTTAAAATGGGGTAGAAATTGCGAAAAGTTTCTTATCTGAACAATAGGTTGTATGAGATATATACTATATATACAACCGATCTCTATGATTTTTTCAGACAACAATATATACTATATAAGTAAATATTCGGTGAAATTTGAAGCTTCTAGCTGTTAAAATGGGGCTAAAATTTGCGAAAATATATATATATATACTATATATATATACTATATATACCACCATATATATACTATATATACCACCGATCTTTATGATTTTTTCAGACAACAATATATGCTATATGCGTAAGCATTCGCTGAAATTTGAAGCCTCTAGCTCTTAAAATAGGGCAGTAATTACGAAAAGTTCCTTATCTGAACAATCGGTTGTGGGGGATATATACTATATATACGACCGATCTCATAAATTTTTTCAGGCAACAATATGTTCAATATACGAAAGTATATGGTGAAGTTTGAAGCTTCAATCTGTTAAATTGGGTAAGATATTACAAAAATCCTCTTTTTCTGAAAAATCGGTTGTATGGAGGATATATGCTATAGTGGTCCGATCCGGTCGGTTCCGACAAATGTCTAATCGGACACCCAAATACACCTGCTCACCAAATTTTATCAAGATATCTCAAAAATTGAGGGACTAGTTTGCATACAAACAGACAGACGGACAGACGGACATGGCTAAAACAACTCAGCTCTTCAACCTGATTATTTCTGTATACTTAATGGTGGGTCTATCTATTTTCCTTTAAGGACTTACAATTTTCGGTTTCGTGACGAAATTAATATACCATTTCATTTTCATGAAAGGTATAAAAACGGGTAGGTACTTTGTGTGAGGATGCAAAGTTTCAGGTTTTTTGTGGTCTGCGTGTAAAAACTATGACTACGAATCACGTATTTCAAAAATATATGACGAAAACGTAACTATTTGATGAAATTTGATGAATTTTGAAGATTCTAGCCGTAAAAAAGAGGTCAAAATGACAGTTTATATGAAGTATATAATATATATACGACCGATCTCTATAATTTTTTCAGACAACAATATATGCTATATACGTAAGCATTTTGTGAAATTTGAAGCTTCTAACTGTTAAAACGGGGCAGAAATTGCGCAAAGTTTCTTATCTGAACAATCGGTTGTATGAGATATATACTATGTGTACCACCGATCTCAATGATTTTTTCAGACATCAATATATGCTGTACACGTAAGCAGTTGGTGAAATTTGAAGCTTCTAGCTGTTAAAATGGGGCCGAAATCGTAAAAAAAATATATATATACTATATATATATACTATATATACCAACATATATATATTATATATATCACCGATCTCTATGATTTTTTGACACAACAATACATACTATATACGTAAGCAATCGGTGAAATTTGAAGCTTATAACTGTTAAAATGGGGAAGAAATTGCGCAAAGTTTCTTATCTGAACAATCGGTTGTATGGGATATATACTATATATACCACCGGTATCTATGATTTTCTCAGACAACAATATATGCTATACACGTAAGCATTTGGTGAAATTTGAACATATCTAAACGATTTTTAAGATAAATATAAAATAAAAAATAGGTAGGTAATCTGTGTGAGGATGCAAAGCTTCACGTTTTTTGTGGTCTGCATGTAAAAACTATGGCTACGAATCACGTATTTCAAAAATATATGACGTAAACGTAACTATTTGATGAAATTTGATGAATCTTGAAGCTTCTAGCCGTAAAAAAGGGGTCAATATGACAGTTTATATGAAGTATATAATATATATACAACCGATCTCTATGATTTTTTCAGACAACAATATATGCTATATACGAAAGCATTTTGTGAAATTTGAAGCTTCTAACTGTTAAAACGGGGCAGAAATTGCGCAAAGTTTCTTATCTGAACAATCGGTTGTATGAGATATATACTATGTATATCACCGATCTCAATGATTTTTTCAGACATCAATATATGCTATACACGTAAGCAGTTGGTGAAATTTGAAGCTTCTAGCTGTTAAAATGGGGTAGAAATTGCGAAAAGTTTCTTATCTGAACAATCGGTTGTATGAGATATATACTATATATAGAACCGATCTCTATGATTTTTTCAGACAACAATATATGCTATATACGTAAGCAATCAGTGAAATTTGAAGCTTATAGCTGTTAAAATGGGGTAGAAATTGCGAAAAGTTTCTTATCTGAACAATCGGTTGTATGAGATATATACTATATATACAACCGATCTCTATGATTTTTTCAGACAACAATATATGCTATATACGTAAGCAATCGGTGAAATTTGAAGCTTATAGCTGTTAAAATGGGGTAGAAATTGCGAAAAGTTTCTTATCTGAACAATCGGTTGTATGAGATATATACTATATATACAACCGATCTCTATGATTTTTTCAGACAACAATATATGCTATATAAGTAAATATTCGGTGAAATTTGAAGCTTCTAGCTGTTAAAATGGGGATAAAATTTGCGAAAATATATATATATATATACTATATATACCACCATATATATGCTATATATACCACCGATCTTTATGATTTTTTCAGACAACAATATATGCTATATACGTAAGCATTTGCTGAAATTTGAAGCCTCTAGCTCTTAAAATAGGGCAGTAATTACGAAAAGTTCCTTATCTGAACAATCGGTTGTGGGGGATATATACTATATATACGACCGATCTCATAAATTTTTTCAGGCAACAATATGTTCAATATACGAAAGTATATGGTGAAGTTTGAAGCTTCAATCTGTTAAATTGGGTAAGATATTACAAAAATCCTCTTTTTCTGAAAAATCGGTTGTATGGAGGATATATGCTATAGTGGTCCGATCCGGTCGGTTCCGACAAATGTCTAATCGGACACCCAAATACACCTGCTCACCAAATTTTATCAAGATATCTCAAAAATTGAGGGACTAGTTTGCATACAAACAGACAGACGGACAGACGGACATGGCTAAAACAACTCAGCTCTTCAACCTGATTATTTCGGTATACTTAATGGTGGGTCTATCTATTTTCCTTTAAGTACTTACAATTTTCGGTTTCGTGACGAAATTAATATACCATTTCATTTTCATGAAAGGTATAAAAATAGGTAGGTAATCTGTGTGAGGATGCAAAGCTTCACGTTTTTTGTGGTCTGCATGTAAAAACTATGGCTACGAATCACGTATTTCAAAAATATATGACGTAAACGTAACTATTTGATGAAATTTGATGAGTCTTGAAGCTTCTAGCCGTAAAAAAGGGGTCAATATGACAGTTTATATGAAGTATATAATATATATACCACCGGTCTCTATGATTTTTTCAGACAACAATATATGCTATATACGAAAGCATTTTGTGAAATTTGAAGCTTCTAACTGTTAAAACGGGGCAGAAATTACGCAAAGTTTCTTATCTGAACAATCGGTTGTATGAGATATATACTATGTATATCACCGATCTCAATGATTTTTTCAGACATCAATATATGCTATACACGTAAGCAGTTGGTGAAATTTGAAGCTTCTAGCTGTTAAAATGGGGTAGAAATTGCGAAAAGTTTCTTATCTGAACAATCGGTTGTATGAGATATATACTATATATAGAACCGATCTCTATGATTTTTTCAGACAACAATATATGCTATATACGTAAGCAATCAGTGAAATTTGAAGCTTATAGCTGTTAAAATGGGGTAGAAATTGCGAAAAGTTTCTTATCTGAACAATCGGTTGTATGAGATATATACTATATATACAACCGATCTCTATGATTTTTTCAGACAACAATATATGCTATATACGTAAGCAATCGGTGAAATTTGAAGCTTATAGCTGTTAAAATGGGGTAGAAATTGCGAAAAGTTTCTTATCTGAACAATCGGTTGTATGAGATATATACTATATATACAACCGATCTCTATGATTTTTTCAGACAACAATATATGCTATATAAGTAAATATTCGGTGAAATTTGATGCTTCTAGCTGTTAAAATGGGGCTAAAATTTGCGAAAATATATATATATATACTATATATATATACTATATATACCACCATATATATACTATATATACCACCGATCTTTATGACTTTTTCAGTCCACGTATATATGCTATATACGTAAGCATTCGCTGAAATTTGAAGCCTCTAGCTCTTAAAATAGGGCAGTAATTACGAAAAGTTCCTTATCTGAACAATCGGTTGTGGGGGATATATACTATATATACGACCGATCTCATAAATTTTTTCAGGCAACAATATGTTCAATATACGAAAGTATATGGTGAAGTTTGAAGCTTCAATCTGTTAAATTGGGTAAGATATTACAAAAATCCTCTTTTTCTGAAAAATCGGTTGTATGGAGGATATATGCTATAGTGGTCCGATCCGGTCGGTTCCGACAAATGTCTAATCGGACACCCAAATACACCTGCTCACCAAATTTTATCAAGATATCTCAAAAATTGAGGGACTAGTTTGCATACAAACAGACAGACGGACAGACGGACAGACGGACAGACGGACATGGCTAAAACAACTCAGCTCTTCAACCTGATTATTTCGGTATACTTAATGGTGGGTCTATCTATTTTCCTTTAAGGACTTACAATTTTCGGTTTCGTGACGAAATTAATATACCATTTCATTTTCATGAAAGGTATAAAAATAGGTAGGTAATCTGTGTGAGGATGCAAAGCTTCACGTTTTTTGTGGTCTGCATGTAAAAACTATGACTACGAATCACGTATTTCAAAAATATATGACGTAAACGTAACTATTTGATGAAATTTGATGAATTTTGAAGCTTCTAGCCGTAAAAAAGGGGCAAAAATGACAGTTTATATGAAGTATATAATATATATACCACCGATCTCTATGATTTTTTCAGACAACAATATATGCTATATACGTAAGCATATGGTGAAATTTGAAGCATCTAGCTGTTAAAAAGGGGCAGAAATTTCGCAAAGTTTCTTATCTGAACAATCGGTTGTATGAGATATATACTATATATACAACCGATCTCTATGATTTTTTCAGACAACAATATATGCTATACACGTAAGCATTTGGTGAAAGTTGAAGCTTCTAGCTGTTAAAATGGGGAAGAAATTGCGCAAAGTTTCTTATCTGAACAATCGGTTGTATGGGATATATACTATATATACCACCGGTATCTATGATTTTCTCAGACAACAATATATGCTATACACGTAAGCATTTAGTGAAATTTGAACATATCTAAACGATTTTTAAGATAAATATAAAATAAGAAATAGGTAGGTAATCTGTGTGAGGATGCAAAGCTTCACGTTTTTTGTGGTCTGCATGTAAAAACTATGACTATGAATCACGTATTTCAAAAATATATGACGTAAACGTAACTATTTGATGAAATTTGATGAATTTTGAAGCTTCTAGCCGTAAAAAAGGGGCAAAAATGAGAGTTTATATGAAGTATATAATATATATACCACCGATCTCTATGATTTTTTCAGACAACAATATATGCTATATACGTAAGCATTTTGTGAAATTTGAAGATTCTAGCTGTTAAAACGGGGCAGAAATTGCGCAAAGTTTCTTATCTGAACAATCGGTTGTTTGAGATATATACTATATATACAACCGATCTCTATGATTTTTTCAGACAACAATATATGCTATATACTTAAGCATTTGGTGAAAGTTGAAGCTTCTAGCTGTTAAAATGGGGTAGAAATTGCGAAAAGTTTCTTATCTGAACAATCGGTTGTATGAGATATATACTATATATACAACCGATCTCTATGATTTTTTCAGACAACAATATATGCTATATACGTAAGCAATCGGTGAAATTTGAAACTTGTAGCTGTTAAAATGGGGTAGAAATTGCGAAAAGTTTCTTATCTGAACAATCGGTTGTATGAGATATATACTATATATACAACCGATCTCTATGATTTTTTCAGACAACAATATATGCTATATGCGTAAGTATTCGGTGAAATTTGAAGCTTCTAGCTGTTAAAATGGGGCCAAAATTTGCGAAAATATATATATATATATATATACTATATATATATATACTATATATACCACCATATATATACTATATATACCACCGATCTTTATGATTTTTTCAGACAACAATATATGCTATATACCTAAGCATTCGTTGAAATTTGAAGCCTCTAGCTCTTAAAATGGGGCAGTAATTACGAAAAGTTCCTTATCTGAACAATCGGTTGTGGGTGATATATACTATATATACGACCGATCTCATAAATTTTTTCAGGCAACAATATGTGCAATATACGAAAGTATATGGTGAAGTTTGAAGCTTCAGTCTGTTAAATTGGGTAAGATATTACAAAAATCCTCTTTTTCTGAAAAATCGGTTGTATGGAGGATATATGCTATAGTGGTCCGATCCGGTCGGTTCCGACAAATGTCTAATCGGACACCCAAATACACCCGCTCACCAAATTTTATCAAGATATCTCAAAAATTGAGGGACTAGTTTGCATACAAACAGACAGACGGACAGACGGACAGACGGACATGGCTAAATCAACTCAGCTCTTCAACCTGATTATTTCGGTATACTTAATGGTGGGTCTATCTATTTTCCTTTAAGGACTTACAATTTTCGGTTTCGTGACGAAATTAATATACCATTTCATTTTCATGAAAGGTATAAAAATAGGTAGGTAATCTGTGTGAGGATGCAAAGCTTCACGTTTTTTGTGGTCTGCATGTAAAAACTATGACTACGAATCACGTATTTCAAAAATATATGACGTAAACGTAACTATTTGATGAAATTTGATGAATTTTGAAGCTTCTAGCCGTAAAAAAGGGGCAAAAATGAGAGTTTATATGAAGTATATAATATATATACCACCGATCTCTATGATTTTTTCAGACAACAATATATGCTATATACGTAAGCATTTTGTGAAATTTTAAGATTCTAGCTGTTAAAACGGGGCAGAAATTGCGCAAAGTTTCTTATCTGAACAATCGGTTGTATGAGATATATACTATATATACAACCGATCTCTATGATTTTTTCAGACAACAATATATGCTATATACTTAAGCATTTGGTGAAAGTTGAAGCTTCTAGCTGTTAAAATGGGGTAGAAATTGCGAAAATTTTCTTATCTGAACAATCGGTTGTATGAGATATATACTATATATACAACCGATCTCTATGATTTTTTCAGACAACATTATATGCTATATACGTAAGCAATCGGTGAAATTTGAAGCTTATAGCTGTTAAAATGGGGTAGAAATTGCGAAAAGTTTCTTATCTGAACAATCGGTTGTATGAGATATATACTACATATACAACCGATCTCTATGATTTTTTCAGACAACAATATATGCTATATGCGTAAGTATTCGGTGAAATTTGAAGCTTCTAGCTGTTAAAATGGGGCCAAAATTTGCGAAAATATATATATATATATATACTATATATATATACTATATATATATACTATATATATATACTATATATACCACCATATATATACTATATATACCACCGATCTTTATGATTTTTTCAGACAACAATATATGCTATATACCTAAGCATTCATTGAAATTTGAAGCCTCTAGCTCTTAAAATGGGGCAGTAATTACGAAAAGTTCCTTATCTGAACAATCGGTTGTGGGTGATATATACTATATATACGACCGATCTCATCAATTTTTTCAGGCAACAATATGTGCGATATACGAAAGTATATGGTGAAGTTTGAAGCTTCAGTCTGTTAAATTGGGTAAGATATTACAAAAATCCTCTTTTTCTGAAAAATCGGTTGTATGGAGGATATATGCTATAGTGGTCCGATCCGGTCGGTTCCGACAAATGTCTAATCGGACACCCAAATACACCCGCTCACCAAATTTTATCAAGATATCTCAAAAATTGAGGGACTAGTTTGCATACAAACAGACAGACGGACAGACGGACAGACGGACATGGCTAAATCAACTCAGCTCTTCAACCTGATTATTTCGGTATACTTAATGGTGGGTCTATCTATTTTCCTTTAAGGACTTACAATTTTCGGTTTCGTGACGAAATTAATATACCATTTCATTTTCATGAAAGGTATAATAAAGCGAAGGACTTAAGTCAAATGATACCGTACCTTGAGACTGAGACTGATAAACAATTTTATAGAGCAATATTGTCAAACGCCTAAAGTGTTTCTTAGAAATCGTTACCTTTAAAGTACCTATACAAAAGTACAAAGTATTGAATTCATGAGTATTATTTTTTTTTTATTTTATAAAATTAAATTTTTTGTATGCTATTTAAAAGTATGTAAATATTTCTTTACACTTGTTGAGTTCTCAAAATAAATCAAAAACGATTAATTAAAGTTATGATTTTTATTTTAAAAACGTTGGTGGTGGAAATTTTTTCTACGTTAAGTTAGAAATGTTTGAATTTTACCATCTTCGAAAGCCATTGTTTACAAGAACGTATTTGTAGAGTTATCTACTTATAACAAATATACTTGTTATATTTTAAATTTATTCTTATTATATTAATTATTTTTTATTATCAAAAAATGAAAATATTTAAGTCATCAAAAAATATCTTTTTAAAAAATAAAGTTTAAATAAATTGTTCTAAATTATATAGAAAATTATTATTTTCTATAGTGTTAACTACTTTGTATTCTTTACTTTAATTTTTAAAATAATTTTTAATTGAGTTTTCATGTTAACTTAAAATTTTTGAATAACTTCAATAAAAGAAAATTCTAATTAGTTTTGAAAATATTTAAACTCAAAAGTAAATAAAATAATATTTCTAAAAATAAATATTTAAATATTTGGTTAACCACCAAATATATTTTTCACAACACGGAATTTTGCCGTATGTGCTACGTCGAAAACATATTGGTGAGCAAACGTCACATGCGACATATGCATACCGAATAAAAAGTCTTTTACCTCTTAATCTTTTGAAGATATTGAATTTTTGAAAATCGGAAGTCGGAATCAGTCACACTCTCTACAACTCGTGAAAAAATCATAAAAATGTACCGTATAGTTTTTGTATAATTCCTATTTAAACTTCAAAGCCGATTTTCTCGAAACTGTGTTTTGTAACATACGCCGTTCGTTTTCTGGGGCGACAAATTGCCCTTTAAATAACTACCGTTTTATAACTAGTACAGATCGAGATGTCTAGCTCTAGGTAGACCTAAACATTTCTTAGAAGTTAATCGCTATTTTACTGCAGGGTTAGTTTCGTCTTTGCAAAAGCTCCGCTTTGATTATTACGAATGTTCAAACAAAAAGAGAAAAATTTGTGTCGCAATCAATTCTTCCAATATTTGTTTAACTTTTTTATAGCTTGTGGAACATTTTCACCTTGCAATTGTACCAATTTGCGAATTAAATCAATAAAACATCGCGACGTAAGTGGCATCAGTAATCAAGATATTTCCCGAAATTTCTTAATAAACACATAGAAAACAACACACACAACTTTTTCAAAGCCCATTAATTAAATTAGCTTCTCAAAAAGTTTTTCCATCGCCCGCTCATCAATTTATCAGTGGGGTTATTGTTTCGGGAACTCATCATGTAACTGCCTACCTACCTATGGATTGACAGCATAGGCAGCTGCCAAAATTTGTTAACAAATTCGATTGAATGAATATCTCTAACAACAAATAGGACTGAATGGCAAATATTTAGCTTGAATGTGTCAATGCTTATTTGGATAGAAGTCTTTAAATTTGTCGCGAAAACAAAAGGACAAATTGCGATATTAATTTGAATAAGAGGAAAATATATCCATTTCACAAACGCAAGGTTGTACCTACACACACATACATATACACATACTAACATAAATATGTATGCATTAAGAATAGCTTTGAAAATAATGGAAATAACTAAGAGTGTAGCAATGGAAAATTACATTTGAGCGACACGATTGGAGTCACAGTTGTAATGAAATCAAATCGATTGCAAATTCAATTTAACTTCCGTTGTCTTTTTTTGCTGTGTTTCTTCTTTTTATTATATGTGCATACATATTTCTGAAAGGGTGTTCCGGAATGATCAGTCAATATAATTTGCTTATTAAACTGATTTTTATATGCTTCCATAAGTATATGTTGTGGCGAATATTATCATCACTATGTACCTGCACACATATAACCAGCAGCTCGAAGTGAAGAGATATCACATACACACACACATGTAGTCATAAGCCGAAGTTGTTACTCACACATACACTCGCATATAGCTAAATTACCAAGCAGGAGATACAACAGTTCTAGAAGGAGAAACGTCTAGACCTTAGGAGAAATACGCGTACGAGGCAACAGAGAGTAAAAAAGCGGCGCAAACCGAGGAATGACTAATTAGTTTGATTAAAACACGCTTTTGTGAAGTACGTGATTTTGAAATATAAGTGTACTACTCCCAAAGTACTCTAAATAAAGACCATTTGCAATCTGAATATTGGAGTTATTTATTCGACATTTTAGCGATTCGAACGTTAACAGAAGGTGCATAATTATGTGAAATCCCCAGAATTTATTACAATATAAATATCCATATGTAAATAGGAGAATTGAAAAAGTTCGCTTCCGGGGGAATTAAAGTTAAGTAAAGCACTAAAATATTAATTATAAAATGGCACAACTACCAATGCCAAACACGTACCCAAACTATGAGAATGTTTACACCAGGGATAACCATTTAGTTGAATAATTATTGGCGCCACTTCACACGCATTATTATTCTCTTTCGTCTTTAATTGTAAGCAGAGTAGCAACAACGGTGAAGCTATTCTTTATTTGCGCATTTGCGAAATGATATTGTGCAAACAAACGCTCATGCGCAGAATGTGTTCATGGTTTAATGTTAGCATTTTATTTTGTTTAAATCTTTCCTTAGACTCAAGCAATAAAGTAGTATTTATATGGCATATTTACAAATAACTTTTTGTGTGTTAATAAACATGCGTGCATATGTCCTATCTCATTGATTTTTCATCAACAACTAAACCATTGTAAATTTTACCAAGTAGCGCAACTAACAGATGATCGGTGAAATTCGCACATTCACACGCACAGTTCTCGACTCGGTTTCAAAAAAAAACTTTAGATTATTTAGCTTAAATTTTAAAGGGAGATAAACCTTACCAATTGATGTATATATAGAATATATAAGGCATATTTGTGGTTTTTAAAAGATGATTTTTATTTATATTAAATTTTTTATCATTTTTTTTTCAACTTTAATTTAACAATTTCATGCGTTTTTAAAGCATTTTCGTGCATTGAAATACAACCATGTGCATATACGTTTTGACATTATATTTCATAATCGTTCGTATTTGCCATTCTCATTGTTTCTAAATTCGTAAACAATAACTAGAATTATTAGGTGTAATTTTTGTAAAAAATTAATTATTTATGTAAAATTTGTGGAATTGTGGTGGTCAAGATGATTTTATTCAAAAATACTTTGCCTTATATCTTAATGTCGAAGTACGTGATGTGGAAAGTCGGGATATAGGGCGTGATGTGCACTTTTATCAATCGTGTTCGGAAGCCTTGTGGGTAAAAATCTAGTTGAGGGGTCGACTGCTAATACGTGTCATAAAATATCGAAAAAGGTGTCAAAAGACGCGTATGAATCTCGACAACAATTATCCGAAGGCGGAAAATAAAATTTGTATCTCTGTCCGGAGATATTTGCAGTTGAAGTTGGCGATTTTCATGTGGTTGTTGAAATTTGGTGGGTAAAAGTCTAGTTGAGGGGTCGACTGCTAATACGCTACCAAAAATATCGAGAGAGGTGTCAAAAGACGCGTATTAATCTCGAGAACAATAATCCGAAGGCGGAAAACAAAAATTTTATCTATGTCCGGAGATATTTGCAGTTGAAGTTGACGATTTTCATGTTGTCGTTGTTTGTACCCACAAAAAAAAGTGTGCATCACCGTGGTGGTAGCCACGGTTATACCACACACCCGGACTTGGCATGGCGTAGCCCAGGGTTATTTTTTGTTCTGCGCAAAAATACTATGGTTCCCACCCCCGGTTTCGGAGGTACCCGCGGGTCTTTTTTCGGTTTTTCGTTAATATCTTTTGAACGAGTTAAAATATATATTTTCCGCCTTCGGATTTTAATACTGATGTCAAGACGCATCGTTTGACAACTCTCTCGATATTTTTGGTAGCGTATTAGCAGTCGACCCCTTAACTAGACTATTACCATTTCGGATACCCACAAAAAAAATTGTGAACATAAGTCTTTTGCGCGGATATAGTTTTGATCTCCAAAACAAGCAGTATACATAAACATATATTTTTAAGTAATTTACTGTCTAATTAATTTTGTTATTTTACTCAACAGCAAGGGTATCCTCTACAACAACCAGGTGGTTACATGGGTCAAATGATGCCATCAACACAACCTGGACAGGCGCCAATGCCCAGTCAGCCACCCATGCCGGGTCAACCCCCAATACCCGCACGTCCTGGTTATAATGTATGCTGATACAACTAATATATTTCAAATATTGCTGATGATTATTTTTGTATTATTTTCTTTAGCAACCACCTGCACCTGGTACTGGTATATACAAAAGTATATAAATAATTGAATTCTGAAAGCGAATTGTAAATGTTTACAAAAAACACGAAATAACTATTTGTCAATGTATTTTAACTTTGAAGGTTTCAAATAATTTTGAAAAACGTTTGTACATGGCAGCGAATGGCTGCTTTAAACCGCTCCTTGAGTTGTCCAAGAACTCGTTGGAATTGCAGCCATACTTCCTTTAATGAATATATGAAATTAAGAATTTATGTTTGTATATACATATATCAGGCATTTATCATTTCGTTACGATAATTAACGTTAATAAACGAAACAAAGCCATTTCGTTTCGTTTATTAACGTTAAGAACGTCAAATTAACGAAATGATTTTGTTTCGTTTTCTGCCATATCAAAACGAAATCAAATCGTTTATGTTGATTATTAATTTCAAACTATGCTGGCAATGCTATATTATCCATTTTGATGGCGGAGTCATTAAAGGTGAAAGCATTAGCCAAGCTGATTGCAACTTTTCTTATGAATTTTGACAGTACGAACATTTCTCGGAGTATTTTTAACATTACCACCAACGAATTACACAAACAAATTGCATAGAGTTTGTATGTATGTCCGCTCGCTGTTACCGCCTTACGGCTTCACCATGGCTATAGCATTGCCAGCACAATTCAGACATAAAGTATCACGTTTTGGCAACGTTTTTAACGTTAACGAAAACTTTTCGTTTCGGTTAAAACGTGATACAATTTATCTTGATAATTTCTTTATCGATAATATTTCGAAGTGTTTCAACGGAAACGGTGGAAATTTTTTGATAAACGATTAGCTTAACGTTAAGGTGCATCCTTGACTTATATTATTGTATGTACATATATAATATTGAAATTATTAAGTGAAATAAAAAATTAAAAATGACCTTTAAGGCGACGTTTGCGTTGTTTTGGCGCTTGCGTTGCATCTACATCTTACTTTGAACAGATGCGCTTTAATTATTATGTTTCCAATCCATAAGCAACGCAACGGCAACAAATAATTAAAAAACTGAAGTTTTTCTAGTTGTCCATAAATTCTTGAATTTTCATTCATTTTCTGAAAAATATCCCAGCTTCTATCGCCGTTCAACTAAATAAAAACATAATTTTGTATTCATGTATATTTTGTGATCGATCTGCAGAGCCTGCAGAACATATCCTACTGGAATGCGACGCAATCTGATAAGGGCACAACAGACCAATGGTCGCAGTGCAACCCTCAATAAATTTTCGATCTATCTATGGCAGGGAAACTCTTAACGTGCTTTATTTCAAAATGACACTTTATTTGACAAATAACTAGACGATTTCTTTCAAACAAATAGCATGTTAGCGTTAACCGAAGATGGTGAAAACGGCCCCTGGAATTTTCACCTTATATAGCGAGAAAGTTAAGATGTAATGCATAGGTATAAAATGCTTGCATGCATTAAATCATTTTTATTATATAAAAGTAGTATGACATTGAGATTTTAGTTCTGCTATTTTTAACATAAAATAAGAAGTAAAAAACATGATTAATGACGTGTTTCATTTATTTTCATGAGGAATAAATCGTAAAAATAAAAATCATGTTATTGTAAAGATTATGCGAAGCCCCATAGGTAAAATGAGTAATAAAATGAACATTGGTTTGTACATTACATTTTTAAAATGAAAATCTCCTGCTAAAAAAGGAGCAAAACCTAACTACATTTTTTTATTTTCGTACTTAACTACACTCCTTTTGTGATTCAGGATTTCGGGCAAATTTTCAAAAAACTCCGAACATCAATTCCTTCATTATATGACATTCGACTGCCTAGTCCACTGCCTTCCACTCTATTCGCAACATAAGCTCAATTTAAGCTGCCAAACTATATAGTAAACAATGAACTAAACCACCACCAATAAGATGATTTTAGTTTTGCTCACACATCCGCAGTTTTAATTTTGGTTATCCTTGGTTTACACTCACACTACAAACGACGGTAAGGAAAGGAATGAGAAGGAAAGGAAATCAACCGAACGTTAAGCTGCAGACATTGGTGCGTTATCGGTAACCGTATCGGTAACCTTATAGCAGCTGATTCGACCAACCTTATTAAGGAGGGAGAGGAGAGGGGAGGATAGGAGAGGAGAGGAGAGGAGTGGAGAGGAGAGGAGAGGAGAGGAGAGGAGAGGAGAGGAGAGGAGAGGAGAGGAGAGGAGAGGAGAGGAGAGGAGAGGAGAGGAGAGGAGAGGAGAGGAGAGGTGAGGAGAGGAGAGGAGAGGATAGGAGAGCACCATACACAAGCAGAGCACCATAAAACCAAGGTTTGTTATTTATTTACTAGCATAATTTTGGCGGTACATATATAGAAAGGTGGAGTTCTCATCTCAACCAACTTTTTCTTTGAGATTGGCAAAACAAAGCATCAATATCAGAGCACAAATCACCAACGTCATCAATGCGGCTAGATAAATAAAATTAAACATCGCCAAAGTAATGCGGCAGTTACCCACCGACGTGTGCCGTACGTAAGGACGTTTGTCGTACGAAGCACGTTTGACCGAACTCTCAAGCCCGTAGGAATCAATGTGTGCGTCCGTGTACATGTACATAACATATTTGTGTGTGTATTGTTTACAGATAAGCACTGTTGCCACTGACCATTTTGCATGTATGCTTATGGAAACATCAACTTTTTCCAATTTAATTTTTGATATTGTAAAAGGCCGGAATACATATTAAATAAGTATAAATAGATTAAATATTTATAATCAGCACTTTTACATAATTATTTCGAATTATTTCCACAATTTTTCAAACTTTAATTAGGCGTTTTTGCATAAAATTGCAAACGGTCAAAAATTAGCGCACAAAAGTTTACTAGGCAACTCTGTCTAGTGAGAGAGCGATCAGCTGACACGTTCTTACGGAAAAAATCAAAATTGTTTTGATTTCTACGTTCCGGGCTACGTACGTACGGGCGTTGCACGTCGGTGAGTTTTCGTTTACATTGCACACTCATAAGATAGGTCGTGTCAGCTGACACGTTTTTTCTACGTACGTTCGTGGGTAACTGCCGCATAAGCGTGGTTACTGACAAATTCACAGGCCATAAATATATTAATGATGAATAAACTAAATAACAGCCGGCACACAGTGGCACACCGCACATTATTTTACTATGGAGTGTGACCCTATTATTACAGGTTAGTATCAGAATGATCAACAGTAGACCTCTTCACAATGTGTCGAATTGATGCAACCTTCCACCGTTTAAAGAAGCAAGACGTAGTGATTAAACGATTTATGATTTGAGTTAAGTCTCCAATGATGTATGATGGAACCAACTTTATAAACTTTAATGGGATCCCGTCTACATCATTACCACTTTGTTTAAGATATACTCCTTAACACATCCACCACCAATACAGTTTAAAATGCGAATAAATTACCACAGTAACATGCATTATCACGAGGGACAAACATAGGGTGATGAGCACCGGTAAAAGGGCGGCTAGCGAAGCTTGATTAAGCAGGTCAGGATCTAGAGTTCAGGCTTTATCATTCTCACTGTGAAAAACACGTAAACATTTGAGGTTACGCCATAAAACACTAGGATGCATGGAAGCGTCAAACTTTGCAACGTACAGCTTTCGCACCTCGCTTCTGGTAACGAAAGTCACTTCGGCAATTTAGAATAAAGCTCAATTAGCCTGGCTAGGGAGTATTTCCCACTTAAGCGCTTTAATTGCTGTCAACACTCTATTAGTGAACCTGGTGACACCGAGGTTTTACTCCTACTCTGACGAATTGGGATATGCTTATCAATAATACTTAACACATTTTTAATAAAGAACTCGAGTTCATCGTTGCAACTCGAGTAAAAACAACAATTAGCACATTCCACAGACCTAACGGCCACCGTGGTGTGATGGTAGCGTGCTCCGCCTATAACACCGTATGCCCTGGGTTCGCACCCCGGGCAAAGCAACATCAAAATTTTAGAAATAAGGTTTTTCAATTAGAAGAAATTTTTTCTAAGCGGGGTCGCCCCTCGGCAGTGTTTGGCAAGCGCTCCGGGTGTATTTCTGCCATGAAAAGCTCTCAGTGAAAACTCGTCTGCCTTGCAGATGCCGTTCGGAGTCGGCATAAAACATGTAGGTCCCGTCCGGCCAATTTGTAGGGAAAATCAAGAGGAGCACGACGCAAATTGGAAGAGAAGCTCGGCCTTAGATCTCTTCGGAGGTTATCGCGCCTTACATTTTTTTTTTTTTTTTAACATCAATTAATTGTGTCAATGTTGCGAAAGTCCCTAAATGAGAACGTTCTTTCTCAATCATATTTTCGACACATCCTTACCATATTGATGTATGAAACTCTATATATACATCTCTTGATTCCTTAATACCGTTTCTGTTTAAGTGACTTAAACAATGAGCATTTCTCTTTCGTTTGTTTCATTAGCCTTTGAGTGCGCTTGTAATTCTCAACTGGTTAGTGAAATATTCTAAAGACATAGTTTAAAATGTATATCCCAAAGCGGGGTTTTCCAAAGCAAAATAAGGTGGCTCAACCCGCAGCCAATACCTTAGAGCCCCCACTGCTCGCCTCCAATGAACACATACATAACAGGTACATAGCGGCCTCTCTCTAAAATAACACACAGTCCACTTAAATAACTAATAATGTAATTATAACAAAAAAAAACTATTCGCCCGTCGAATCACCAAAGCTTAGACAGTTTCAAACCAGAGTTACATGGACAAAATTATCATTTTTTGTGTTCTGATATCTCTGGCTTTACAAAACTGTAGTTAACTTCAGGATAATCTTCATAGCGAAACACCCCATTTTGCTGTTTTTTAATGCAAAGCCAAATCAAGTTTTTAGGTTAACCTTTCCAAAGCAAGACCCCTGAACCGCAACTTTTTGTTAGGAGATTTGGAAAAACTTGTATACACATATGTAGATATATATGTACATAAAAACGGAATAAAACATTCAATAAAATTGAAATAGAAACCAGAAGTTTTTTATTGTATTTATTCTAAAACTTATTTTGGTTTTTCTCTTGTATAAATTTCCAATTGCTTTGCTGATAATAAAACCAAATTCGCTGCCTACTATAAAATACATTTCTGGTCGTACATCCTGTGAGCCCAAGCAACCATTCTTTTAAGCTTGCAAATGGCTCTACTTACATACATACGTAAATGTACGAAATGCTCGTGAGCAGGTGTGTGTGCAAATATACCCAACAAAATATTGAAATTTGTAAGGATTTCGGTTGTTTGCAACAACTCTGAAGGAAACGGTTAATTGCTATAATGTTGAGATTTAAGCCAAGTTTTACCATCGCCCAGCCAAGGGGTGACCCCGATTAGATACATTTTTTTAAAGAATATTATACATCTTTTAAACTATAGTACCTTTTCTGTCGGTTACAGCCAAAGCGATTTGCGGAATCCCAGCCCCGGTTTTTTGTAACGAAACAAAATTAAAAAAATCGTGCCAGACTGACACAATCTGCGTTCATTCACAAAGGCCTTAACCAACAAATTTTGAATTTTACAGGAGTGGCAAAAAACATTTTATTTTTATATTCACTATATGCAGATATGGCTTTTTAAAAGTGTCATATCTCCGTTGTCATTGGCTCTAATAAATTAAAATTTTTGCGGGAGTGTATTATAACATGTCATACCAGAATTTGAGAAAAATGCAGTTTCGAAAAATGTGTTGGCAAGGGACTTTGTGAATTAAGTTACATACCGTTAACTAAAGTTATTTCTACTTATTGGGTACAAATGTGTGTGTATGTATTTTAGTTTTCGACATAATTTCCCGGTTATTCGTCATGCGAATTCGAAACCTGCAGGCAGAGCAACGAACACATTGCAGTTGTACAGAAAAGGCTATTCAAGCTCCGTCGTAGAGAGCTTTAATCAAAGAGCTAGGGCTTATCACTAGTTGCCCTGGAAGGCGCAGACTATTCAAAGGGCAAATCTAGTCCAGGCCATTTTAAAATCAAAAAAAATCGAGCTTTATTTTTTGGTAGTGATGCCTAATTTCTAGATATATAAACAATTAGCTGCCGAAGTATTCCTTAAGTAAACTCGCTTACGCCAAGTTTTGTTGGGTACTTCTTTATGTATGAGCTTCAGGGCGAAGCTTCTTCCAGCTGGGTATCCAAGTGAAAAAGTATTTCAACGAAAGAATAACATTTTCGCAATCGCTGCCAATTTCGCAATATTGCAAATGCGGCTATTCATACCAGCAACAACAAAACAGTAGTAATAACAGCAGCAATAATAGCTAACCGATGAATAGAGAAGAACCACAAGAAGCAACAGCCAGCTATAATAACTGAGGCCACAGCTATACCTACGTACGTACTACGTGTTCCATCCGGCATTCAAATAAGCCTAAACTTGGCCATTCAGCATATTTTTGGTTTTGCTAGTTTTTATTCCTCTTTTTTCCGCCTTCTTTAATGGTAATACATCAAAATGTAAGAGTTTTTATTTGTTAAGAATAAAATATTGGCAATGTTGTGAATTCATATTATCTACAAATATAAAGTCATATGTACTTTCAGTGTGCCACCAAAGTTGTCGTACAGCACAGTGTTAACAACACCTTGGGAACTTTTTAAAAGTATAAATAAAGAACTTTTAATCAATTATTCCTTCAAGCGTTGTAACTAAAAGTATTTCCCCTTCATTGTTAATTAAATACTCTAAAAATCCTATCATTTTATCTACTTTGGCCAGATTTTTCAGTGCAAGTTTTAAACTCCAGTTCAAGTTGATCATCCTACCACTTCAGCTGCTTAAACTAAAACGAGCAGCAAAATTTTATGTTATCGCATAAATTGGAGAGGTTAAACTCTAGTCAACTTTACCTGTAGTTTAAATCGCACTGAAAAACCGGGCCTTACATTGACGACATTTTGAAAAAAGAAACAGATAAATAAAACAAACTAGCTCAAGATATTTTATTGCTCTCATGTAAGAAGTATGGCTTTAGGCTCAAACTAGATTATACATGTTCACCGACAAAAATTTGTTCTGGTTTTATTCTCCACTCCAACGAAGAGTTTAGAACTAACCCCCTTTTCAAACAGATTCCACATCTTCTGTATCAATATGTGTAGCGGTTTTTTTAGCAAATGTTGAGCTTATAATGCCTATTAAGTCTTTGTATTACGACCCATATATTTAAGCTCGTTATCCATTCGAAGGTTGAAATTAAAAAACCGAAAAGCTTTAGGCCACTTCGCCCCAAATTTCAGCTCGGCATTTCAACAGAAATAATAATTAATTCGTCAATTATTTTCATGCTACGGGTACCTGCGGCTCCAGAGCGACACTGTGCCAAAATATAACGACATATATGGGATTTTTACTGTTGGGCTCACTTGTTTGGGTTTCACCGCACTTTAAGTCATCCGACGAACCAAAAATTATGACATTTCCCAAGATTACTAACAACGTTTTCTTTAACATAAGAGGCAACTTAGGTTCCTTTTTATGCTTCACTAAGTTAACTTAAAACCTTTTACGTAGCTCTTAAGACTGAAACATGACATCGTTAATGGATTTTGGTATAGATATAGGATAAAACAACTTTGGTTTGTATTTTTTGATCTCTTAACGACAGTGAAGTCAGTGCTGTACGAATACTTATGTGGAATAGAATTATTGATTATTTTCCTTTAAATCTAACTTCAACCAGAATTAAAGAATTTTACATAACAAAGTTCTGCAATTGTAGTTTTAACAAGTAAGGAAGGCTAAGTTCGGGTGTAACCGAACATTACATACTCAGTTGGGAGCTATGGAGACAAAATAAGGAAAATCACCATGTAGGAAAATGAACCTAGGGTAACCCTGGAATGTGGTTGTATGGCATGTGTATCAAATGGAAGGTATTAAAGAGTATTTTAAGAGAGAGTAGGCCATAGTTCTATGGATGGACGCCATTTAGGGATATCGCCATAAAGGTGGACCAGGGCTGACTCTAGAATGTTTGTACGATATGGGTATCAAACGAAAGGTGTTACTGAGCATTTTAAGAGGGAGTGGGCATTAGGTTTATAGGTGGACGACTTTTCGAGATATCGCCATTAGGGTGGGCCAGGGGTGACTCTAGAATGTTTTTGTACGATATGGGTATCAAATGAAAGGTGGTAATGAGTATTTTAAAAGGGAGTAATCCTTAGTTCTATAGGTGGACGCCTTTTCGAGATATCGCCATAAAGGTGGACCAAGGGTGACTCTAGAATGTTTGTACGATATGGGTATCAAACGAAAGGTGTTACTGAGCATTTTAAGAGGGAGTGGGCATTAGGTCTATAGGTGGACGTCTTTTCGAGATATCGCCATTAGGGTGGGCCAGGGTGACTCTAGAATGTGCTTGTACGATATGGGTATCAAATGAAAGGTGGTAATGAGTATTTTAAAAGGGAGTAATCCTTAGTTCTATAGGTGGACGCCTTTTCGAGATATCGCCATAAAGGTGGACCAAGGGTGACTCTAGAATGTTTGTACGATATGGGTATCAAACGAAAGGTGTTACTGAGCATTTTAAGAGGGAGTGGGCATTAGGTCTATAGGTGGACGTCTTTTCGAGATATCGCCATTAGGGTGGGCCAGGGTGACTCTAGAATGTGTTTGTACGATATGGGTATCAAATGAAAGGTGGTAATGAGTATTTTAAAAGGGAGTAATCCTTAGTTCTATAGGTGGACGCCTTTTCGAGATATCGCCATAAAGGTGGACCAAGGGTGACTCTAGAATGTTTGTACGATATGGGTATCAAACGAAAGGTGTTACTGAGCATTTTAAGAGGGAGTGGGCATTAGGTCTATAGGTGGACGCCTTTTCGAGATATCGCCATTAGGGTGGGCCAGGGGTGACTCTAGAATGTTTTTGTACGATATGGGTATCAAATGAAAGGTGGTAATGAGTATTTTAAAAGGGAGTAATCCTTAGTTCTATAGGTGGACGCCTTTTCGATATATCGCCATAAAGGTGGACCAAGGGTGACTCTAGAATGTTTGTACGATATGGGTATCAAACGAAAGGTGTTACTGAGCATTTTAAGAGGGAGTGGGCATTAGGTCTATAGGTGGACGCCTTTTCGAGATATCGCCATTAGGGTGGGCCAGGGGTGACTCTAGAATGTTTGTACGATATGGGTATCAAACGAAAGGTGTTACTGAGCATTTTAAGAGGGAGTGGGCATTAGGTCTATAGGTGGACGCCTTTTCGAGATATCGCCATTAGGGTGGGCAAGGGATGACTCTAGAATGTTTGTACGATATGGGTATCAAACGAAAGGTGTTACTGAGCATTTTAAGAGGGAGTGGACATTAGGTATATAGGTGGACGCCTTTTCGAGATATCGCCATTAGGGTGGGCCAGGGGTGACTCTAGAATGTTTGTACGATATGGGTATCAAACGAAAGGTGTTACTGAGCATTTTAAGAGGGAGTGGGCATTAGGTCTATAGGTGGACGCCTTTTCGAGATATCGCCATTAGGGTGGGCCAGGGTGACCCTAGAATGTGTGTGTACGATATGGATATCAAATTAAAAGTATTAATGAGGGTTTTAAAAGCGAGTGGCCCTTAGATGTATATGTGAAGGCTTTCTCGCGATATCGACCAAAATGTGGACCAGGTGATCCAGAAAATCATCTGTCGCGTACTGCTAATTTATTTATATATGCAATACCACTAACAGTATTCCTGCCAAGATTCCAAGGGCTTTTGATTTCGCCTTGTAGAACTTTTTCATTTTCTTCTACTTAATATGGTAGGTGTCACACCCATTTTACAAAGTTTTTTCCAAAGTTAATTTTGCGTCAATAAACCAATCCAGTTACCATGTTTCATCCCTTTTTTCGTAGTTGGTATAGAATTATGGCATTTTTTTCATTTTTCGTAACTTTCGATATCGATAAAGTGGGCGTGGTTATGGTCGGATTTCGGCCATTTTTTATACCAAGATAAAGTGAGTCCAGATAAGTACGTGGGCTAAGTTTAGTAAAGATATATCGGGTTTTGCTCAAGTTATTGTGTTAACGGCCGAGCGGAAGGACAAACGGTGGACTGTGTATAAAAACTGGGCGTGGCTTCCACCGATTTCGCCCATTTTCACAGAGAACAGTTACCGTTACAGAATCTATGCTCCTACCAAATTTGAGAAGGATTGGTAAATTTTTGTTCGACTTATGGCATTAAAAGTATTCTAGACAAACTAAATGAAAATGGGCGGAGCCACGCCCATTTTGAAATTTTCTTTTATTTTTGTATTTTGTTGCATCATATCATTACTGGAGTTGAATTTTGACTTAATTTACTTATATACAGTAAAGATATTAAATTTTTTATTAAAATTTGAATTTAAAAAAATTTTTTTTTAAAAAGTGGGCGTGTTCTTCATCCAATTTTGCTAATTTTTATTTAGCACATATATAGTAATAGTAGTAACGTTCCTGCCAAATTTCATCATGATATCTTCAACGACTGCCAAATTACAGCTTGCAAAACTTTTAAATTACCTTCTTGTAAAAGTGGGCGGTGCCACGCCCATTGTCCAAAATCTTACTAATTTTCTATTCTGCGTCATAACGTCAACTTATTTACCAAGTTTCATCGCTTTAACCGCCTTTGGCAATGAATTATCGCATTTTTTCGGTTTTTCGAAATTTTCGATATCGAAAAAGTGGGCGTGGTTATAGTCCGATATCGTTCATTTTAAATAGCGATCTGAGATGAGTGCTCAGGAACCTACATACCAAATTTCATCAAGATATCTCAAAATTTACTCAAGTTATCGTGTTAACGGACGGACGGACGGACGGACGGACATGGCTCAATCACATTTTTTTTCGATCCTGATTATTTTGATATATGGAAGTCTATATCTATCTCGATTCCTTTATATATGTACAACCAACCGTTATCCAATCAAACTTAATATACTCTGTGAGCTCTGCTCAACTGAGTATAAAAAAATCTATAGCTAGTGTTTTTCTTTGTGATCAAAGTTTGAACAGAAAATTTAGGTTTAGTGATACATACATACAACCTGAATTAAAAATTATTTTCTAAACATTTTCATTTCAACTTTCATGCTTCCAACTTCAGTGATTGAAGACAAAGCTTTTTTCGCGTGAATCGAGTACTTTTCCACTATTTCACATTGAAACTTAAATTATCTTCATTTACCACAATTAATTTTTAATATCAAATTAAATTTTAAAAAATGTGTTTTTTCGATCTCGTATAAAATTTAGTTGACATTAAATAAGCGGGTTTCGTAAGGTCGTCGATGATATATGCATCGTGGTTCTAATGAATTAGAACTTATTTTCCCAAAACTAGAATAGTCGATTTATTGTCAAATCAACGAATTAAATATTGGTTTGTCGGTGCGTATGAGTAACCTTTCGCCATACACCCTGTAGGAAAAATTTCAAAACTGGTGTCCTAGTGCAATACCTCTTGCTCTTTTACAGGATTTCAGCTGGCAAATTTAACATGGCGATGTCCTAGGTGATGGAAATGGTCCAGGCTGCAATAACTTTTTTATACATCCAATTTAGATAATAATTTCCACTCTCAAATTTGTTGGTTTATGGCACGCTTTCGATAGCTCCGAGCTAGTGTAAAACTGTACAGTTTAGTTATAGTTCTTTTCTTGGTACTACTTTGTTGGTTCCAAACCGGCCCAAAACTCTCTGTGTTGCTTCTAGTACGATATACTCCTCTTTTTCGATAGTTCCTCCGAAACAGGGCGAAAGTCAGTGGGGAAATGTATGAAAAGAAGGCACACTCATAGTCGAAGCTAGAACGTTTTTATAAATGGAGAAAATCTAGACTCTATCGAACTGGTACTTATCTGGCACTTTGGGTTTAGTTTCGAACATTTGCAAAAAAATTGTTTAAAAAACTTAAATAAAATAAGCACCAACCGTAGTAGTTTCCTTAGCAGCTGTTTTCTTATTTCTGCAATTGAATAGCTAGAAAAATTCAGAGTTTTCGTTTCTGGAAATAGACTAAGCCCATACCTGCAAATTTCGTGTAATAAAAGCAATGCATAGAGATCAGTGGTTTTCGAACATTTTGAAGAGGCAACCCAAAATGGCTTCCAAGAAATCTGGCAACATACCATGACTACAAACCTTTCGACTTTGATCATATTCTTCCTATTGAAAATCCAACATAAGTTACTAAAATCTGCAATGCTTCATTCGTTTTGGAATGGAGGTAGGCTACTTGCTACTCATAGCAATAGTCCCAGGTTTAAACCATGCGCTAGTATCATTAAGAGAAGCCATCACCAGCTACAGAAACCTGATGGTTTATTTTTGTAACCCTTACTAATAAAAATAACAATTTAGCGGGAAAACTTAGACTGTGATTTTCTTCATATTTGTGACATGCTATTTTTAATATTTCCTTACAAATTGCCGGTCGCAAATGATTTTTTAAGATGATTTTTGTAGCTGGAATGCCCTCGGATTGTTTGCCAAACAAAGGACTATGGACAATGCGGTCCGGTTTTTCAGTGCGAGTATAAACACCAGTCAAAGTTGACTAGAGTTTAACCCTACCACTTCGGTTGCTTAAGCTGAGATGAACACCAAAATTTTATGTTATCGAACAAAGCGAGATTAAACTTTAGTCAACCTTAACCAAAGGATCGTGACCCACACTTTGAAAGCCGTTGCTTTAGATATTCAGTGCATCAATTTTTCTAAATAGAAACTTATTTTTTACATTTAAATTCGTGGTAGTTAAGACAAGTGTGACAACTTCTGCATAGACTTCAAAATTACAAATAGAATGGATCACCTGGTTTTTAATTGACTATCGCTGTCTCATTCTGTATCTTTTCTTTCACCCGATCTAAAACGAACGAAACAAGTTCAAAATTAAGAACATTCGTTGATAAAAGTTTGTTAAGTACGTTTTTTCTTAACTCGTGACCGATGGGCTTGTTTTAAGAACAGTTCTTCCAAGCACACCGTTCGTATTTTATGATCAGTTTGGTATCGATCTGTGAACCTTCTGTGGTCATTTCAAGCACTACTTGATTTAGGATTTTTCGTGCTCACGCTTCGAGAACGATTTGTGGTCGATTTAACAGTTTTCGGTCTCTCAATTCAAGAACAGTTTGTGCTTGGTGGGAGAGGGAAGGTACCATTTATTTATATTTATTCTTATTAATAAATATTTTTTTTTGTCATTAATAAAAATATTAATATGCATTTTTCATATATTTCTCTTATTGAGAAATTCTTCTTATTTGATGATGCAATCTGAATATATGTTTAAAACATTTCATTACAAGTTTGAGAATTACCTGTGCATATGTGAATAGAACTGAACGATAAATTAGAGTTAAAAAAATAGAATATAAAAAAATTGTTTTAAAAAATTTCAGAGTTCGACGGTGATCGAACTCGCGACACACTATCGCAACCGCAACAACATAGCCGCTCGGCCACTAGAACTGCTCAATAGCTTGTGCCAAATGTTGTATTTAACATTGTAGTGCACACGAATTATACCGCTTCTTTTTTCTTGAATTTAATTTAAGAAAATTTTTTTTTGACTTAACGGAGATTCGGTGAAATTGATCGAATTATGGTTAATTCGACCGAGTTATTTGCCAAACGAACAAATTAGTTTAGTCATTTCAACAGAAGAGAAATTGTCGCCCTTAAGTTAACAAAATTCTGGAAAATTTACAGATTCCTGGTCAATCTAACTGACTTTTCTGTTAGCACAACTGATCTCACTGGTCATTTCAACAGAGATCAACAGTCAATACATGAGCAAATTTCAAAGAGAATTTTACGCTCACTGCGCTCCCTACTTTGTACTTAGGACGACGATGCCACTTGTTTAAAAAAAATACCAAAATAAGAAAACCACCAAATCGAAAAACACACAAAATGAGAAAACAACAAAAAACTAGTTTTCAGTTATCAATACAAAACGAAAAACCCTTTTTTGAGTTTACTGTGCCACAAATTATGAGATATCGGCACACCTATTTATCGGGTACAATTTTGCAACTTCTCCTCCAAGCGAAATGCAAAATTGCGCCCTCTTGTTGCAAAAGTTTTATTTGAACGAACAGGATTTTTCCAAAGTTAGTAACATTTTCTTCAAGTTTTTACGAATTTTCACTCACGCGAACGATATATAATATAATAAGATAATAAAAAAACATCCTTTTTTATTGTTGATGTTTCCGACAACATAAAAGTTTGAGTTGTTTTGGAATCGTTTCAACTTAAAGTTTTACGAAAATTTAACTTGCCGAATTACATGTAAAGTTACTCAAGTGGTGAATTACCTTCTAGCGATTTGATTCTTTACTTTTCTATAACTTACAAGTTCTTTTTTTAAAATGGTACGTCAAATATTTATACTACAAATTTTGTTCGAAACAATCAAGTGTGGCAACTACATGCGAGAGAAGAAATTGAGAATGGGCTGAGCTGCAACTGAAAGAATTGAGAATCAGTTTTGTAACTACTATTTTCATTTCTATTTGCAAAGCGAGGTTCAAAACTATAAATTATAAAACATAAAATTTGGTGAAAGTGCGTTTAATAAATCAAAATAATAAAATGTATAATGTTTAATGTGTGCCAGCATATTTGATGTAAGCCCGATTGACGTTCGGTTAGTAAGTGCCACCGTGGTGTGATGGTAGCGTGCTCCGCCTGCCACACCGTATGCCCTGGGTTCGCACCCGGGGCAAAGCAACATCAAAATTTTAGAAATAAGGTTTTTCAATTAGAAGAAAATTTTTCTAAGCGGGGTCGCGCCTCGGCAGTGTTTGGCAAGCGCTCCGAGTGTATTTCTGCCATGAAAAGCTCCCAGTGAAAACTCATCTGCCTTGCAGATGCCGTTCGGAGTCGGTATAAAACATGTAGGTCCCGTCCGGCCAATTTGTAGGGGAAATCAAGAGCAGCACGACGCAAATTGGAAGAGAAGCTCGGCCTTAGATCTCTACGGAGGTTATCGCGCCTTACATTTATTTATTTATTTATATATATGGAAACATAGGTACTTTCGTACAAAGCTGTCGCAACAACTTTTTTTGTTCATTTGACTACTAAGACGGTCAATTACGAATCAACGATTTGTGAGCAGTTCATTAACATCTTGTTGTGATGGATAAAAATTAACAGAAATTTCGGTTGAATTTACCCGTATTTCGGTTGATTTTACCAGTCTTTTTCTTTCAGTGTAGCCATATTGAACATCCTGCCAGGCAGTTGACGGATAAGATATCAAACTTGTTTTATCCACACTGGTTAAATTTTTATTTTTTATTTTTTTTTTCAAAACTAATTACTTAGGTATGTATTTCAATTTTTGTGGTTATTTCAATAAGCCTTGATAACTACGTTTTCACCAAATATAGTTTTAGCTTTTTTCAAAATTTAAGATATTTTTGAAATTTCACCTGAGTTGTAACTACATAATCCGGTCATTTTTTGCTGTCCCGTACAAACGCATGCTTGGTTTGGATTTTTCACAAAAATATTTCAAAAGCAGGTTACTATTTTTATTTAGACATGTATATACTACACAACATTAATTCACTAAATACTTTTTCTTATAAAGTTTAAAAAGTTGTTTTTAATTATTTGTCCCATACCAACCGTGGAATGCTCTGTATATGTATGTAAGTGCTTTGTGTTGTAACAGCAGCAATCAGCAAGACAGAAGTGGCAACTCCCGAAATGTTTTTATTGAAAATTCGAAGCAATTCTTGTGAGCAAACAACATGAAAAGTAGCAAATATGTGAATATAAGAGATTGAAAGTGTGTACGCATGTATGTGTGAACTACGGTGTGGCAAACAAATCGTCCTTCTAGTCTTTCCATCCACAGAAGATTTGACAAGCACCAACATCAATCACAAATATGTAGCAAAAAGAACAGTTAGAGAGATTTTGCTGAAAACAGCAAAGTACAAATCAAATAAAGCAAATTGAATATGTGCAAGAACTCAAATGACTATATAAGCGGAAGGGGCAACAGTTGATAAATCCAAAATTAGGAAATGTCAAGACGAAGAAGAAGAAGAATGTAGGGAAGACGAATTTTTGCTGCTACGATTGTAATGTCAACAGAAAACACAAATTGCCAAATGTCCTTCATCAGATTTTCAATGGTTTAGCGAAGTGGCAATAGAAGTTGTAATACACAGAAAGACACATAAGCGGCTAAAATTTAGAGCCTAAATTTTAGATTATTCATCGGTTTCAAACTTTTTTGTTTATTATAACCAGCTGTACTTGTAAACAGGGTATTATAATATTGATTGGCTAACGGTTGGTTGTTCAGGCATAAAGGAATCTAGATAGATATAGACTACCATATATCAAATTCATCAGTATCGAAAAAAGTTTGATTAAGCCATGTCCGTCCGTTAACACGAAAGCTTGAACGAATATTGAGATATCTTCACCAAATTCGGTATACGGGGTTATCTGGATAAAGAAAAGATTTGTATTGAAAATGACCGAAATCGGACAATGGCCATGCCCATTTTTTCGATATCGAAAATTTGGAAAAATGGAAATAATTGGATAATTCAAAAACTATGATCGCTAAGCTAATGAAATATGCTAGATGGATTGGTTTTATGACGCAAAAAATTTATTTCAAAACATTTTGGAGTATGAGTTTGACACCATTGACATTTAGAAAAGGAGAATTTTATTCCGTTGAAATTTGGCAGAGACATTATCTTTGCCAAATTATATAGACTGCGTGAAGATAATTAAAATCGGTTAAAGACTGCGCCTACTTTTCCTAAAGGTCTAACCTCACCAAAGTTTGCAATAACTCTATGGTATTTACCTACATTTGACTGATATTCTACCTCAGTAGTGGTATGGTTGAGCTAAGAACAAAATTTAAACAAATTTTGAAAATGGGCGTGACCCGCCCCTTTTTTGTTACTCTTTACAAAATACTTTTAATGTCATAAATCGAAAAATATCTCCTAATCTGCACGAAATTTGGAAACAACAGCGTTTCAAGTGCGTAGCTGGGTATGTAGTGTTCGTTTTCACCCGAACTTAGACTTTCTTACTTGTTTCATTTATTTTTAATTCATATCCAAATAAAATGCGCCTGTGCATTAATGAGAGCTACCATTTATACCAGAGGGCATCGCCCTACGGTTGGAGTCGAATCGATTTTTGACTCGTGTAGCGATGTTTCCAAATAGCTTCGCTTTAATGCTGGCGGATTACCAATTGGATCTTTGAACATTAAATGTGCATCAAAATCTGCTCATACTCCTCAGCACCCCACCGCTGCCCTAAAATAAGATATTTGCGCCACACTCGATGTTAGTCACAACATAACCCGAGATTGTGGCATCCGTCCCTCTAACGTGTCCGGAAAAAAGGCCTTGTTAGCCGGAGGCGCTGCATTTTATTGAACTGCCATATAAGGATGATTTTCCTCTCTGAACCCTGCGCCTTTGAAGCATGGATATACGAGTACATCGCATTGTTTTATTATTTAAATAAGCAAACATTATTCAGTTTTTAAATTAACGTGCATTGTTTTGACAGCTTTTAGTCTAAATTGTAGCAGTACAATAGAATATAATTTAGGTACCTGAAACTTAGGCGAACTGGCACCCAGCCTAATATTGCATTTTCACTGCCCTCAAATGCGCATTTTCAAATGAGACATTGGAAAGCGTTAACATTGGCCTTATTCGCATTACGCTTAACCTTCATTTCAATACTCAACTGCGAGAACACCAATCCATCGCAGGAAAATGCACTGAAGTAACTGATTAAACAATAGTACGATAAAAAAATATTAAAAATACAAAGTATTTCTGGTATAACCATCAGGTTTCTTTTAGTAAGTCAAAAGCGCGTGTATAAGGAAACGCGTTGCATTTTGAATTTTTCACCCAAAATCGCGCATTTGGTGTAGAGTTAATGTGATATAAGATAAAACTAAAAATTTAAAATAATTTTTGTTGTTATATCGGCCTACTGATTTGTAAGATCGCGGGTTCGAATCGAGTTCAAGGCCTAACAATAATTATATTATAATTATTATTGTTATGATACATTTTTTCTTAACTGAATATAAATTGAATTAATAATAATGATAAAATAATTATTGTTAGGGCTTGAGCTCGATTCGAACCCGCAATTTCAAAAATCTAAAAAAAAAAATATTTTTTTTAAAGTGCTGCAAATCACAGGCTCTTCTGCAGTCTGCACATGATGTTTTTTTTTCACGGAAACTGGTATAATCCACATTGTAAGCCAAATTCGGTTTGGTCATGTACTTATGTGGTACAAAAAAGTTACAGATTTAGGATCAAACTTTTAACTGTGTACATACATATGTATGTACATATACGCACATATGGATGTACATTTTCCCAACTTTATGTGAGCGTGTGTATTTGGAAAATGAAAATTCTGATAAAAGAATTATATCTTGTTTAAGTTGGATTATCTCTCTATATATTTTAACCGTACATACATCGGCTAGCATTCGCATCAATCGAACGATTTAACTTGGAAAGCGATGGAGCGAAAGCGACAAAGTGCCTACTGCTACAGGAAGTGAACTGCAACCATCCAGCCAGCAGCTTCACTTACAAAAATAAAATTAAGCTATATTTGTAGACTTTCTACTATACGGTAAGTCCTTTGATATTGTTGTTCTAATGCCGACTGCAATTGACTGTTGATTTCAGTTTTTTTATGGCAATTGTTGACCTCTGAAATTTGCTATTGTCGATGATTTTTATTTTATTTCATTTTTATTTGCTTGTACGCCTTTTGCTTTGTTTGACATCCCAATTGAGATGAGCGTTGAATTTTTGAAAAGTTTATACTACATACATACTTAATAATATTTCTATGTAAGCGGTACTTATTGAGTTTCTATTAAATTAAAGGGGTTTCTGGTAAGTGAGACAATTTCAATAGAGGAGAATGGCAGAAACCTACAAAAGGGCTGAAAATTACTCAAAATATCGACGGGCTTCGGTTTCAGTGGTGCCCCATGTACATACCTTTCATATAATCCATATTGAGACGTAAACATATATGTGACGACTTCAGTTCAAAAGTTTACGTTAAGTCTTACTGAAAATAAAATTTTTTCTTCTATTAAGCTTTGGTGTCCGAAATGTTTCTTCGATCTTCGGATCGATTTAGCGACTTCATCATAAAACACTTTGTTCGGCTCATAGCAGAAAAATATGTCTATACCTTACTTCGGTATATGTTGGGTAACAATAAAATGAATAATGACATTATATTATACATAATTTTTCAGCTTCAGATAAAACCATAAATAAAAGAACATTTCATCACGTAAGCTAACGCAGCACCCACATATGTATGTATAATGTACACATGTATATACGAGAACTTTACGTACATTCACCCAAACCGAAATCGATGAGAACCAAGAAATGTCGTTAAGGACTTGATATGCCTAAATGACATCAACCACCAGCCGCTGAGCATCCACACCACAGATGTCAATTGAAGTGCTGATGCGGAAAAGTAAAGATAAAAAATGAGCCACTGCATTGGCATCCGCAATAACACCAGTAAGTCAGAGCAAAGACAAAGAGACGAGGCATCAGACGGTCCAACCTATGCTGCTAAAGCAGCAAAAGTTTCCGAGTCGGCAGCTCGTCATTTTTACTGAGGAAGACAAATCAGTGCAGGTGCGACAAATGCCTTCGATGTCAAGCATTGTTGGCTAAACGAATGCCAGCACTCAACACCAAATTAAATGGCGATGTACTATGGGAGCCAAATCAAAAAATATGGCCAAAATTTGTGGTAACTAATTAACAAATTTATGATGTAGTCGTTATTTATGTATGCAGGTACATAAATACTGAGATGTCAAGAACTCTGGGAATTTTTTATAAAGTTATTTTAGTATACACCGCAAACAAATATTAAGTTTTTGGACCGTGCTCAGCATTTCTTGTTAACGGTGATTTGCATAGTATTTGACAGAAAACTTCTGGGATCTGTCAAAAAAATGTGTGGATAGTAGTTACCAGATACGGTAAAAGCAATGTTTTAAGTAGCTCCTTAGTGAATGAGCTGATTATTTTGAAACAATCGAAGTAATAATAAAGTTGGCTTCATTTTAATGATATATTCGTACGCAAAACTTGTGTCATTCGAAAATGAGGATTATTTGTTTTATGTCTCAACTGAAACTAAGCTCCTCATTTTTTACTACGACTCCTCATTTATGCACGTTCGTTTCGCCTCAGAGACTCGTACATTTGCATTATATTAAACGATGGACACATCTAATTTGATAATTGATTTGGTCTTCCTGTTTGAGATCATGTAAGAAACATAAAGGTTGAACTAAATAGAATATACCATCGCTAGTTTAAATCGCTATGCAACCATTACTTCGTCTGAGCTATCGTTCGCAATACAAAATAATGTCCTAAGGCACTACCCTTTATTTGTACGACCATTTTTAACTTCGGATATGTTCGCATCTAAAAAAAAATTTGGTAAAACTTAAACAGATCAGTCAACGATCTGGTTCAGGCGGTCATTTAAACTGCAAACAGACCTAGGTCCTCTTAGCATTTTGTCTCGCAAATCTTCTACCTGCCAACTTATACGAATCAACGCCGACGCTCAAGATTGGACTTTCGGCTTCAATATACTGAAAATCATCTGCGAAAGGTTGTGCGTTTACAAATGAATTAAACTACGCGCCACTGCTTACAGAACAAATAAAAATGACTCTTAGCCTAAATAACCTAAAACACCGATTCAAACCAAGTGAACATTTTTTGTAATTATTTATGACCATCTGTTTTGTAAAGGACCCCATTGTGAATTTGGAGATGTGACAAACTCGATTCATATACTTGTATGTATGTATGTACGATGAAGATTCCTTTTGAAGGTTGCATGTTTCTATTGTCAGCACACTTGTGGCGGCCAACATTTTTAGTCATTGCAAAAAGCAAAAAGTCAACCACAGCAATGGGTGCTACCAACAAGAGCATCACAACGTTTAGGCGGATGGCTACAATTCTCATGTCAAAGGCTTGTTGGTAGTGGATCGTTGACGTTGCCATTGCAACAGCAAAATTGATGATTCCCATAAATGATGAAGCAATAGGGCAAATTGTGGCAGGATGATAAGTGGGCATTGCGCCAATGTTAAATCAAAATATTTATGGTATAAAATCCATGATGTTCAAGTTTCAGCGCCATCATCGGTCGTCTATGCAATCTTCAGATATATTTCTTTGCCTCTCTTCTACATAGGCATTGCGTGTCAAGCGAATAGACGTCATAACACCCTATAAACTGTATGAGTAAGTTGAAAAACATAGAAAAAAAATATTTCAATGACAATAAATAAGACGGCATCTCCACAAACTATCAAAGGATATAAGCAAATAGCGAATTTTATAGTAAATGGTAAAGTGCGGAAGTCAAATCAGCGTTCGGACTAAAAAATGTATAGATGTTGCAGTACACTCGCAAAGAAATTGCATGAGATAAAAGTTTTTCGAATGGAGCTTATAATTTGAGTGTAGTAGTTCTAAGTATCCATTCCTAAACGCAGCGCCTCAACTAGACTCAATGCCTAATTCTTTTAAGGAAATCTCAACTGTCCTTTCTTCAAAAATGCGTAAACTGCTTTCATTTCTATTGAGTAAATTTCACAGTAGCTCGTTTTCTCGTCTCAAATATGAAATATGCAGCAGATCTACTACAACTCCAGCAAACTCCGAAACCATGGATAAATAGCGAGTACGCATCACGGACCTCCATACACATTTTTTATATACCCTAAAGACAAAATGGGAAATAGTTTTACACTGCAACTTTATGACTATCTCCGCACTGGTGCTAATCAGATGCAGAGCGGGACAGTTGGCAGTCATACTCCTTCTAAAAGCGGGTAAGTCTGAGCTACATATGATGAATTTCATATCAAATCCAATATGCGTTGAACCCGACCCCCTCAGAATTTGATGAAATTTTGCACGGGGTTACATCTTACCCACCCAAACACAACCTCATTTTTAGAAATTGCATTTTCGAAAAATCGTGGGCGTGGCAAGGTATCGAAATATCCGAAAATATTAGAAAAATGACGATAATAGGTACTTTTAAAGTGTGATTACTACGGAATGGCTTTGCCGATTTCAAAGATCTTCCTACCATTAGAAAGGTATTGAAATATGCTTTCAAAAAAATACACTGTAAAAATTTTTAGTACACTGAAAAAAAAATTTTTTTAAATAAATTTTAAAACTGAAAAAACACTTCAAAGATCAAGCGATTTTGAAAAATATAATTTTATTTTAGAAAGGTCTATTTAATATATATAACATATCTGAAAACTAAAATGGGGTTTTTTTTATTTTTTTAAGTAAATGCATCTCTTGGTTACTTTCTGATATTTTGATATCACGCGTAAACTTATCAACCGATTTCAAAAATTTGTATACCGTTAGAAAGGTATTAAGATAACTTTTGAAAACATATACTGTAAAGATTCTATATTACACTGAAAAAAAATTTTTTTTTAATTTTTTTCTACATTTTTTTTCAAACTGGGAAAACACTTCAAAGACCAAGCGATTTAAAAAAAAAATTTTTTAGAAAGGTCGATTTAATATAAAACTAGAATGGTGTTTTTTCTTTTAAAAAAATTTATAAGTAAAACCATCTCATCTTGTTAACTTTTTTTATTTTGCTATTATTGTGTGACAAAAATGGTACCTAGCTATACTTTGGAAGTTATACAGATACAGATACTATGACTAAGTATTCTAATAGATTCGAACAAGAATCGTATTATCAAATTTTTCAGACACGCACAATAAATAGACATACACTTGATGAAGTTAATTTTTTATTTTTATTTATTTAGATTTAATATACAACTTTGCGCAGCTCATACTGCTGACTTTCGGAATATTTGCTTACTTACTAGTTTGTTCAGGTAACCTACGCCTGTCCATGCTAGAGCGTTTGACGTCCGAAAACTTTGCTTTATTTTTTTGTATATCTTTGCTAATTTTTATCAATTCGTAAGATAAATCATGCCCAAAAATGTCTTTAATTTCCTTAGATGTCATGGTGTTTGGTAATAGAGATAATATTTTTTGCTTATCCAAATTATTTGAGCAGTTTTCGATTTGATATTTCATGTTCTCCAAAATTTGTTCGTAGTAAGCTTTGATCTTCTTTAGGTCTTCTGATAAAGTTGACAGTGAACCACCTCCAAGTGAATACGAAATACTTTGCGCAATTTGCTGTGTTTTTTTTTTGCACTATGAATCCCTTTCTAAATATTTTCGCTTCATTGGCGATGGATGGCTTCCAAGATGAGGAATAACATGCTTATTTATATTGTCGACGAGTTCGTTGCGTTCGAGTGATTTAGTATAGCTGCTGCATGTTGGAACTTCCTTATATTCTTGATACAATTCACCGCTAGTCAAGATTTCTTGTGCCTCTTCACTTTCCGTTCAGTAAAACGCTGATTATCAGCAATCTTGATAGCATCCTTAAGTTTAAAGCGACAACTTTCGCAAATACGGCAACGATGAATATCGGAGACTGCTGGAAAATGCTCAGATATCAGCGCTGCTTCGTTTAAGCTAATGTTTCGAAGTTGAGAGGAACATTTTCTTGATAGCTGCACACATCTGTATTTATTAGTTAATTCCATATCAATGCCTAGTTTCGTTCTGGTCTGTGTCTATCCGTTGTGTTGTTTTTTATAGTCCATGAGTGCTATGGCAGGTAATGTCAATCTATGTGTCCGTGGTAGGTAACGTTAATATGCGTGTGTGTGTGTGCGCGGTATTGATACGTCCGAATTGTTACCTTTTCCAAGGGTTGTTTTTGTAGGTATCTAGACATACCGCTTGTTAGCTAAGCGGTAGGTTGAGGTAGGTAGAAATCGGTGAATTTTGCCGTTTGGTAAATTTTTCGTTTTTGCTTGTTCATTGTTACGTGTTTGGTTGCTGTACCTTCTGGCTTGTGCTGTTTTTTGTAAACTAGTTTTAAGGGTTCAAATATTTCGTCAGAGATAGTGTTGGTTTGTTCGTTTATTATCCTGCCGTCAAATGTTTTTAACTTGTATATCTCCATGTTCTCAAGTACATTGAGCCGCCGACCTTTTCCTTGTACGTGAAGTATTCGGGCCGTTGTTTTGATGTTAGCTGGGGTGCACGCCACTGGAATAAAAATTTTGTACAGTGTATTTTTTCAAAAGGTGATTTTAATACCTTTCTAACGGTATAAAAATTTTTGAAATCGGTTGATTAGTTTACGCGTGATATCAAAATATCAGAAAGTAACCAAGAGATGCATTTACTTAAATAAATTAAAAAAAAAAAAGAAAAAAAAAACACCCTTCTAGTTTTCAGATATGTTATATATATTAAATCTACCTTTCTTAATCGCTTGGTCTTTGAAGTGTTTTCCCAGTTTGAAAAAAAAATTTAGAAAAAAATAAAATTTTTTTTTCTTTCAGTGTAGTATAGAATCTTTACAGTATATGTTTTCAAAGGTGATTTTAATACCTTTCTAACGGTTTTTCAAATTGATTGATTAATTTACGCGTGATATACAAATATGAGAAAGTAACCAAGAGATGCATTTACTTAAAAAAATTAAAAAAAACCCCCATTTTAGTTTTCAGATATGTTATATATATTAAATAGACCTTTCTAAAATAAAATTTTATTTTTCAAAATCGCTTGATCTTTGAAGTGTTTTTTTCAGTTTTAAACTTTATTTAAAAACATTTTTTTTTTCAGTGTACTAAAAATTTTTACAGTGCATTTTTTTGAAAGCTTATTTCAATACCTTTCTAATGGTATAAAGATCTTTGAAATCGGTAAAGCCATTCCGTAGTAATCATACTTTAAAGTACCTATTATCGTCATTTATCTAATATTTTCGGATATTTCGATACCTTGCCACGCCCACAATTTTTCGAAAATGCAATTTCTAAAAATGAGGTTGTGTTTGGGTGGGTAAGATGTAACCCCATGCAAAATTTCATCAAATTCTGAGGGGGTCGGGTTCAAAATGTACGTTTTTTTCAGCCTTTGATATGAAATTCATCATATATGAATAATACGACTCAACCAGTTAAGAAAGAACACGCCACGAGATCTTCTTGTCTTTTCCTAGGAAATCATAATGTTCAAACTATCAGCTGATTGAGTTAATTTTAAAAAATTAAATATATATACTTTTTGCGAGATATACGTCAAATTGTATGCAGGTGTGGTCGAGTATACAACTACATATATAAATACAACCACAAAATCTGGATTTAGCGGTCAAAAACCCCCTTTTCGTAGATTGAATCATAGAAAAGTTTATAACTTTATTTATATTTAGTCTGCGATATATCACCGGAAAGAGAAAATTTTTTCATTTGTATTTAGAAAAGTCAGGGAAACTTTACAGAACTAATCGAAAGTTTAAATTTTATCATATTTTTTTATTTTTGTGAAGGTTTTCTTGACTATTTTCTTTACGACGATATACAAAGGATTATTTGAGGAGAATCTACAGTCAATTTTTTTTTTCAACGAGATATGAATTTTCAATAAGAATTTATAGTTCATTTACAAAATTTTGCACTGATTTTTTTTAGTTTGATCAGCTTTTGACATGGTTCGTTTCACTACAAATATTTTTGGGCGAGTAGTGGTCAAAGTGAAATATTTCATCCTAATTTCCATGGATTTATTATATGTGTGCGTTTTGGACTCTTTGGCTTTTTAATAAATACTCGTTTGTTTATTGTGGCGAGTAAAAAATACGAGAAACCCATTATTCAATATGAACAATTTTGACGAAAATTCAAAATTTCGGTTTATTTTGTACTATATCTCAAATATTTCTGGAAACAAAACTAGTATTTGTATATTATTAAAAAAAAATAAATAAATAATTTCTTTTCAATGACATCAAGGTTTTGTTTGTAGATTAAAGACAACGGTTTTAAGGTAGCACCTTACACCAGATTTTGAGGATGTATTCTAAATTCGACTAGATCTATAACTTGAGGTATTTATCGCACACATTTCACACAATGTAATTAGAACTAGTACCACCTCTCACTGCAATGGTTCTGCACTACATAGTTCCGAACTAATGCGATTCGCTGCCGGGTATGTAGAATATGAATGACTCTAGTGAAGTGAAGCAATGAAGTGAATTATACCGAAGTGAATTCGAGTAAAATAAACGAAAAATTTTATTGCGGTATTTATTTTACATTTCCAGGTCGTTTATTTGCTTTTGTTGATGTCTTCCTGTCAGCTCTTGCCAGTTTAAACGGTATTAAGCTTGTTTTGCTATACTTTGGAGGCTACATATGAACATACTTGTACCTCGCAAATATTTTCAGATTTTTGCACGTACATATGTACATATGTATGTATTGAATAGGTTGTTTCAGTAAAATTTTTTCGGGCATTTTTTAAATGCACTATAACAGGTGATCTGCTACTGCTGAAAGGCCGGTTTGGAGGAAAGGTCTTAATTAATGAGGAAAACTGAAAGTGACTTATAAGATTTCTTTGGTTCTTTATAAAATCTTCCCTAGTCTCGGAAGGTTTTATGAAAAGATGTATGCTTTATTCTTTTATGGTTAAAGGTTCCTACTATCTTTGAACAATAACATATACCAGGCGTTAAGGGGCTTAGAATATACCCGCGGTAGGTATGCCTGTCGTACGAGGCGACTAAAATACCAAATTGATTCAATGGGTTGTGCAGCGCAACCCTCCCAATTGTCAACCTCACCTACCCGTGGCAAATACTGTTTGATTAACAGCCGAGGCTCTGGCGACCCCGACCTCCTGATGGATCTAGGGGGTGGGAGGACGGTATGGCCTTGAAGGTTTCATGTGGTAATACTAAATCGTTCCCGAGATGGTCGAGCTAGTACATTTATGGTGCTTGTTACCGGAACGTATCGGATCTGCATCCGGCAAAGGACCATCAACATCGATAATACTCCCCAAAGTCTTCGGAGAGTGCCCTTATCGCTACAACAACAACCAGGCGTTAGAATACCCCACCTACCCTTTGTAGTTATGTTAACTTTGTTTGGAGGCCCCCGTGGTGTGGTGGTAACGTGCTCCGCCAACCACACCGAAGTGCCTGGGTTCAATCCCAAGGCAAAACAAAATGTTTTATGTTGCTGTTTTATTCTCTTATTTAATAAGTATATATTTTTGAGATTCATCAATCTGTAAGGTGTTTGCACTTTAATCACTTTCGTACTTTTTATTTAAGTGTTCGATTAAATATTTTACAAATGACGGACGCAAATAGCTGATAGTCTAACCAGAGTTTAACCCTGAAAGATCGGTCCCTTAAGCTCAGTTTAAACTACAGCTTATGTTCACTGAAAAACTGCATAATATGGTTAAGCGTAGTTTAACTGACAAACTGACGCCATATTTATCTAACGTACCAACCAAAACTTGTCGCTTATTCGTTCACGCTCGTTCTTTTGAAACCGATACGCTCTTTTAAATCTCATACTTGAATTTGCTTGTTTAAAGCGGTATAGCCACACTTGAGCTCCCATTTTAGAATCTTGTACAAAACTTTTTTTAAAAACGTTTTTCTATTTATAAGAACTTCTAGCAAATAATGGTTGCTGGTACAGTATTGCTTGTTATTGTAAGTGTACCTGTTGTCCTATTGTGCTTGACCTTTCTGCCTATTACTGTATGTGGATGCTTTTAATGTGTTTTTGCTCCATATCACGAAGAGATTAAGAGTCACAGCGTCTAGATGGTAGAATCTCTGCCTTGCCAGTGCGACGCATTTGTAGAGAATAAGAACTGCCGTTTCATCCTCCAGATCACAATACCGACAGATTTGTGTTAAGGATCGAATTAACTTACTAAGGTGATATTGTCCACAGTAGAGGTTTACGTGACCGACGTAAACCTCTGAATTGAATGGCTGGACTTCAGAGTATCACATTGTCCACAACTAATGAATATGGAAACATACTGCTGACGTCAATGGTATGTTTGACGATCTGGAACAATTTCATTAACTTGCGGGTGAAGATCTGGGAGGCTTTTAAACCGAAAATTTAAAAAAATAATTTTTGGAAATGTTATGCTTATATGTATTTAAGGAAATCGAGGTTTTGGCCATTTCGGAAAGATCCGCGGTTTTGCCTCAAAATCTCGTGGATCGTTCAAAAATTTCGGGAGTAGCTCCTTGTGGAGAGAGGGAGAAATACACACACATGGTCACACTTTTGTAGCGTAGTTTCACAGAAGGAGATGTTCTGAGCTAACTCCGTCGTCGGCAGGATACCTTTAAATCATTTGTGGCTACATGCTGGTCACGCATAAAGGCGACTTACGGTTGCTATCAATGCTGGCTTATTGTTGATCGCGCCAAAGGGCGCCTTCAGTTTTTTTCGGCTGTTTTTGAGGACTACAATTCCCGACGTGCGACCACCAGTCGCTACCACGCCTCCTGACCCTCACATCATATGCCAGCTATAGGACTGCGACTTCGAACTCATACCTTCGTCGACGTCACTTTCCTAGAAGCTCTAGGTGTAGCTCCGAAGACTTTCTGACGGATTTTTTGTCGCCATATGCTTCCGAGCTACACCAAAAAACGCCTTGAAACGTTAGGGAGTAACTATTCGGCCAAGGATGCCGCCCTCGAAATCAAAAGCAGTCTTAAGTGGATATCATCGCGTAACACATGGGTGAAAAACGTATAATACTTGACGCATCTACATAACTTAAACTTTACAAGGACCGTGGATAAAAGTCATAACATGTCGACCAAAATTTGCAGACGTTTGTGTTCGATACATTGACCTCAATAGTCTTTGTTTCCGGCCTTATGATATAAGAGTTCATTATGGATAACCGCCTTCAGTTTTCGGACTAGTTCGACTATCCCCTACGTTAGGCTAGTAGAACACCCGGTCATTTGTTCGACTGTCTTGAGAAAGCTTTTGCTTCACCACTTCGAGTGCTCTTGCGAAGGACAAAGCCTAACCTGGTTAAAAAAGGTGCCTGCGTATTCACATTTGTAACAAGAGTCGTCACGTTTTGGTCATATTTAAACATGGTTATTAGGCTATATCCAATGTGATTCACTCAAAGGGACTAGTTGGGGATAGGGCCGCTAACTTTAGGAAATGTCAAACCGGGAGACTTGAGTGTTGAATGGTGAATTGTAAAAGTCTAAATTAAGATTTCAGACGCTATTTTATAGTTCAGCAAATAAAGTGATTTTTCAATCCCTTCTTAAACGTGTTGAATATATATTCAACTTAAGTATGAGCTGAGAATCTTTTCATAGGAGGATTTAAACCACTGGAGCCTACTAAAGGATTTTGCATCAATGGCACCTTTTTCGGTTAACTTGCTTTTTTAACAACTTGAGTACAATTTGAAAACATGTTTGACTTGGGACACTTTATTTAAATTCATTGTACTTTAATAATTTTATGAAAAAATTATGCGAAGTGAGCATTTCAATTTATTATATAACTTTTCGTTAAGGGGTTTGTTTTAATAACTTCGTGAATTCGGTGAAGCGAAATCCGTGTTAAGCTAGCGTTGAAAGCGCCTGTTTTCTCAAATAACTTTTGAACGGTTGTAAAGTGTTAAATTTCGCAATTGGATTTTTATAACTGGTAGTGATGCGCATCTCTTGATACCGCTTTCAACCATATCGGCCCAATTTTCGAGATGAACAATAAATAGCCTACACAGTCTCAAAAGAGTAGCAAATATAGAAACCGCCGCCGCCGCGCCGATATTTCTGACATTCGGCGGCGGCGTGCGAAAAACGTCGCAAATCGGCGGCGGCGTTTATTGGCGGCGTATATATCCAGTCCACAGGAGCTCGTAGACCCTCTATGCTTAGATTTATGAGTTTGGCTGATACACTCGTTGCTGGGAGTATAAACAATTCGGTCTGTCTTTGCCCTGGGCATTTCATCCCGTATTGTCTGATGTCTGAACTACTTTGTTGGCAAGTTACTTATAGTTTCCCTAGTGTGTGCCTTTGTGAGTCCACCTAAGGGCCCTGGACTCTAGAATGCTGCTATAGCATCCTGCCTGGCTAGATAGTATGTATTGTAAGTACATATGTATGTACATATGTATGAATGTAGGTTCCATAATTAATGAAAACGAGTATCAATTTTACGTTCCCAAAACTAACAAACAACAAAAAACAATAATTTAAGAACTCACACCCAACATTTTAAAAAATGCCATTTTCTCATACACAAAAATGCAAACATACAAACATACTTTCATATTTCACTTTTAAAACTCTCAACAATAAATAAGCAAACACACCCAAGGAAAATAAAACACGAAACAAAATAAAAACGAATTAAGAAAGAAACGACAAGGTCTCAAACAGTTAAGCGAATAAATAAAAGTGTAGAAATAATTAAATTGCATCCTCGAAACTTACAAACAAAAACGACAAAATTAAAAGTGTCAAAGCTAAAAACTTCCTAATAATATGAAATTCCCAAAGTATACCCATACATGTTTACACCTGTGTTCATAAAAATAGCAGCAAAAATCAGGGTTTGCGTTTGCTACTCTAGAGTAGCAAAGACAGAACAGAGAACCTTCGGTGTAGTAGGCGGGCACGCCTCCTCCAGTTCACAGCTGATATGCAGTTTATCAATGCACCCCAATCAATTTTAGTATATTTAAGTAGAAATCCGTAGGAGCTCCCATAATTGTTGGCAAACTTTTAAGATGATTTTTGCTACTATTTCTGTGAACCCCACTGTAAGTATATGAATATTTTCGAAAGTATGAGCATAGCTGTCGACACGTATCCTTGTTAATTAGCAACAAATATAATCATTATAAGATTCAACAACAAGTAAGGCAAATCGAAGTACTATAAGAGAACTTGGAAGGCGTGAATACTTTCACACGCACTTGGAGAGACCTTCGGCAATTAGACATTGGGACATGAATCCAATAATAAAACTAAAAGGTCTGCTGTAATTAAAACTTGAAATGCGTTGAAAGAATTATATTCATCTTAGCACAGCTCCAACATAAACAGCAAAACGATAATGATGAGAATATACATTTCAGTAAAGTTAAAGGGTGGTGTGAATGTAGCCGGCATGTGCAGTAATTCTATTGTTTACGTAATCAAGTCAGTAGGAATTGTAGGATTAAGCTCACCTAAAGCATATGTTCTTGATACTAGTTACCAAGAACATAAAACAATAGTGAAGACAAAAATGACAAACTCAGCCCTTTTTAAATTTAATTATTTCTATTGGATGGGATAAACTTGACTTATACCTACATATCTATATCTATACTAGTATAAGGTCGAACTTCCTTTTGGCTTTTGAATCGACTTTTCCTCCTGAAATCGTATTGGCAGAGCTCTTAAAATTGTTTGGCTCCAGATTCATATTCAGCATGCAAAAGGCCTCCCGAAAAGTATAGGCTTATTTATGGGTCTTTAATTTGTTGGCCTATGTAACCAGTGAGGATCATCAAATGGAAAAAATGTCTGATAATACAATAAAATATGCTCTCTAGAAGCTCAATAGGCCGAACTATATCCAGACCTCCTACGGCGAACGGACCTCATATGTGAGTTGCTTATATCTATTCACAGCGTCAATTCAGTTATCAAAGCATTTGACCCACTTAAATCTACCGGAACGATAGTATTTTCTCTCCCGAACGAGAAAGCTACATTTTATGCCACCCTGCTCTTTGTTGTCAACAAAGCTCAAAGGAGGGAGAGCTAACTCTTAACTCTGAGAACAGCGGCCGCCGTGGTGTGATGGAAGCGGGCTCCGCCTACCACACCGAAGATCCTGGGTTCACGCCCCGGGCAAAGCAACATCAAAAATGTTAGAAACAAGTTTTTCAACTCGAAGAAAATTTTTCTAAGCGGGGTCGTCCCTTGGCAGTGTTTGGCCAGCACTCAAGTGTATCTCTGCCATGAAAAGCTCGCAGTGAAAACTTATCTACCTTGCAGATGCCGTTTGTAGTCGGCATAAAACAAGTAGGTCTCGTCCCGCCAATTTGTAAGAAAAATTAAAAAAAGGAGCACGACGCAAATTGGAAGAGAAGCTCGGCCTCTTCGGAGGTCATCGCGCCTTACATTTATTTATTTTATTTTAACTCTCAGAACTGATACCGTAAACCCAAACAACATTTTTGTTTCATTCTCAATTTGAAATACATTTGAAAATTTACATTATTCTCACAACTCAAACATAAGCTCTCATAATTAACACAAAAAAAAACAAAGAAAGGCTTGCCAAAGTAAAGGCACATTTTCACATCGTCGAAATGCTCTTCTTAAATGTGACCCGGCCTATGAAAAGGTGGCTTATGACTCAAAAAATATATTGCGAGAAACAGCTGTTAAAGATAAGCAATGCATTTCTTCAGTTTCTAAGTAGTTTTATGTTTTTTAAGTCATAAGCCACCTTTTAATGTTGCTAAGCTTGTACTTCAGGTACAAATTAAACTGGATAAAATCACGAAAAATTTACGATATGGCATCTATTTCACATAAATAGCTTATGTTTTTGGCATTTCCTATTTGAATAAAAGTCCAAAACGAACAGGTATATTGGTTCAGACATGATTCAACACAAAGAAACAGTTTTAGGTCTTAAGCTCTACGGCAGAATATAAAAGGCAGGCAGGCATCTTAGCGTGAGGGCATCATCGAACATTGAAGCGACCGACCATGTACATATGTATGTACCTTATTATCATGATCACAATGATACGGGGCGAACCATTTAAACCGCTGAGACTATATTTCAGCGAAATGGTACAATCGAGTTCAATTGATAAGGCACAACAATATCGAAACCTTGAAATGATTTAAGGACTTTTTCAAACGTTCGAAATTCCACAAAGGAGATCATGGTGAATCTCAAAACAAGGATGCACCTATTTTGTTTGCTCATTACACATTTATTTTGGCATATGCCAATTTGTTTTATATAATATTAATATTAATAATAATAATATTTTGTCCATATATAACAAGTGAGACGTAGAAATAGTTGCAAGCATTAAAAATATTTTTTCCCTCATCATTATCAATTGTCACGCAATAAACGAAGACATAATCATTCGTTCTTCTGTTTGAGCATTAAATCAGTATTCTGTAGGAAATCTGTTTAAGTTACAACCAAATCGCCTTTGGCAGTTATTACTCAAACCAATCGCTTTGCAGGCGTGCTTTGGCTCTTATGAAGCAATCATTTCTCATTTGTCAGCAAATTGTCGTTTCTAAATTACAAAATTCGAAAAAGACTGCCTCGAAATAAGCCTATAAAAATTTACGACAAATGACGCGCACCACGATGGAATCACAATTACTCTATAAACCAACAGTCATTCCTCCTTACTCCCCACATCCCCTAACTCATCTAGCGAGATCTATAAGAAAAAAGCAAGTCTTTTAAAGTGTTTCTACTTGTATATATGTACATACATACATATGTATACAAACATACATTATTTTCAATTTATTTTTCTTGCAACGAACAATGGATTATATAACCAGTATGTATTGTTTAAAGCCTTTCAGCAAAATACTACCATTGCGCCGAGTTGGGAAAGAATCGCAAATTTTGTTCGGTATTATCCTTTGTACAGATTTTGCCTTACCGAGCGTCTATGTGTCGCCATTGTAATGGTAAAGGCTATTGGCGCTTCATGTGCCCAATTTTGGCGCACGAGCTATAAAAAAAACAAAAAAAAAAAAAACCAACAAACAAAAAGGAGTAAATACTACGAACGAGGCCTTGTGCCCGAAAGTATGCCGCAAATTTGAAGATATCTGCTTGTGCGAAAATAAGTTTCTTAAATTTAAAAGAGCAAGCTTACTTGAATATGTTATATGTGGATATGTACATAAATTTGCAATATCTCCATATGGTCAAATCCAACGTAACTTTCATTTCGCGTTTCGTTATAAAGCTGCTTTTTCCATAAAGTTTTTAACAATTAAGAAGATGGTAAAATACAGTTTTAGGGAAAGCCTTGGCACATTGAACACTTTTGATGCTTGCACACGTCATGGGGAAGCAGAATGTAAGTGCAGGCGTAGCTATGCTGTATGGGGAATGTAGAGTCCAAAACCTGAACCGAACCCAGAACTGGAACCGAAACCGGTATTAGAACCGAACCTGGAACCCTAACAGAACTCCAAAACTGGAACCAAAAAAATCGATATCAAAGAGGTGAAACGTTATCCTACGCCTAGATTTGCTCTTCAAATTGCGATTTGGCACTCCGTTTCCTCCTCCGACATTATCGGCAAACTGTCAGGTTAGGTTAGGTTAAACTGGCCGGCCAATAAAGACCTCACCATCGTTATCTTTTGTATGTATGTGTCCATAGTGTTACCTCTGTTTGACTATCAAACGGAAAACCACAATTAGGTACCAGGACTTTTGTTATCAAATAACTCCGTTCCCTTACCGTGTGTTACCGTTTCTAGCTGCAGCTCGCATTTCCTACGTCTGCTGCTACTGAGAAGGTCTTACTTATGAGCGTGTGACTCCAGAAGGTAGTGTCCAGTTAGTATACCCATGGTGAGCCTTAAGCCTTCTCTGTTTAGAGATATGAGCACCATTGAAAGTCTTATATAGTAGGGTTTGCACATGATCTTAGAAACATTGAAGCTCTATGCTTTTATCAACTGCCTTCCTGCATGATTGATCATATACACTGCCTTTGTCCTTTTGATGTATCCCAAGAGGAATGTGACGTCTGCCGTAGCTTCATCGAGTGCTATTCTTTTCGTAGTTAAGTACAAGATAAAAGTGTAAACAAAAGTCAGCTGCTTTGCTGGTTTTCTTGTATTCAGAACAGATTTTTACGAATTGTTCTACAAAATATTCACAATTATGGATTTACCTGGCTGAGAACTAATCTATTGTTGAAAACGAAAATGTCAACTGAAGCTCTCTGAAGGACTCCTATCCTCCAGTTAACTTAACCAGGGATGGTAAAAGCGGTCCATTAAAGTATAAAATAGGGCCGGAAGCACCAAGGGAACTTCAACCGTCCTCAATCTTGATAACAGCATAAAACGCGTACAGTTCATGATTATATCTCCTGTGGTACATATCGTCGAAGACTCCCAGAATCGCCCCGTCTGATGTTGTCAGTGTCCATTCATCAAACAGAACAGTTGTAAGATCCTAGAAAACTACGTTTCGTTTCCAGGCATGTGCTCGTCTGACAGTAGGGCAAACTTCACATTGGTGTTGATTTTGCACTAATCGATACTACTTTTCTGGAATTTACCCATGCATGTGCATACATGCATGTACACGAACATATAGGGAAGCAGTTTCGTTTTCGGCCTCTGTGTGCTTCCCTTCAGATTTAAGTTTTTTTCTTATGATTATTCAGCCGCAGGCAGCCAAATAAATTTGCGCTTTTGCTTCGACGCTTTTTACCACATTTTTTCAACCGGTTACACATACATACATCCACGCTGTCATTTATTTACACATACATATTAGTATTTTTCGTAAATACGTGAACGGAATACAATGTTGATATCCTTAAAGATTTGATAAAATTTGCTAAAAAATATTATTCTGAAAATCATGACCAAATTACACACATGTGTAAAAATAAAAGAACACACGCGTGCAAACGTGTATACATAAACGCTTTAAAATTGTTTTGCTTTTGTTCCCATTTTGAGGAAATTTTTCTAGTCGATTTAAATTTTGCGCATAAAACTGCATTATCAGCAATTAGACGTAATAGCCAAACCGTTCAGTAGATCAAAATAAGCTTAACTGTAAGTTCAGAAAGTGACCAGGCAATGGGTGATCAACAGTTGTGTTTACTGAAAGCGCACATTAAATTAAGTTCGCCCAGCTGTCTTTTAATGTTTAAAACTTTTATGGACTACCAAGTGGATAATTTTATCTACACCTAAAAAATTGTCGCGCAGAAAACTAGTACTGCTTAATTTCAGTATGCATTATACTCCGTTGCAACTCAAATGTGTTTCTGCATTTTATCTCTACTCTTTTCTTCACTTCTATGAGAGAAAATTGTGTGTGTCCACGATTCATCGCAACCGATTTGGCTATATGTTATACCCTATGGCCATCAGAGCGTTGTGTCTCCACTTTTAAGCACAATCCGTTTTGTAGCGAGTTACTTAATCACTGCGGCGAGTCTTCAATAATTGCCGCTAGATGGGTCTCCTTAACATTATCTAAGTGATGTTAAGCGTTTTTTTACACGTAAATGTAGATGTATATACATTTGAAAATACGGCTACTGTTCAGGGTTGATATGGTCCAATAAAGTTATGCTAGAGTTGGTAGTCACTGGCCAGTTAAGAAACAGCTCACTTGGACACTTCAATGGCTCGCTGTGTTACCACATTATCTTGGTGATACTGCATATTTCATCGTAGGAGTGGAAACGTCCCGTTATAAGCGTTTTCTTTGCTGACACGAGTCTCATCTATCCAGAAGCAAATAGCAAGTGGCCAACAGAATCCTAAAGTCTCTACTGGCAGCCACGTTGAGTACGCAAGTGTCTGCACAGACCAAGAGATTAACGTGACAATTTACAGTGACCCATATACTTTTTCGATCCAACTGCTGTTGTTGTTGTTGTATTAACGAAAAAGACACTCCCCGAAGGTTTTGGGGAGTGTTGTCGATGTTGATGGTCCATTAAGGTACTAGTCCGACCATCTCGTGAACGATTTATATGACCACATTAAACCTTCTAGGCCATCCCGCCCCACCCCCTAGTTCCATGGGGAAATTGGGGTCGCCAGAGCCTCGCATGCTAAATATGTTTATGATACATTCATATTTGTAACAGGATTCACTTCGCGTAGGTGAGATTTACAATTGGGTTGCGGAAGTTGTGAAGCTATAAAGCTTTGTATTGCGCTTTCCAACCCCTTGAATCCCTCGATGTCACTGCTAATGTGGTCAAGCAATGCCTAATGACCTTAAAGTGGCATAGCTAATCGCTTTGATATGTTAAATCCTTAGACAGTTAAGGCGGTGATCGGGCAGAAAGAACACTCACAGCTTCATTCAGAAAAACTACAAAAAATCGTGCAAATAATTCATTAAGAGTGTAGTATGCGATTAATCGCTGTCGTCGCAGTATTCTATAATTGACCCCAACTAGTCATTTGCAATCCTTACTTTATCTAGTTGGGATTTATCATCCATCAGCATTATCATTGTTTTACAAGTTACGCCAGTCATCCCTGTTATCGAATAGGTATTAGTCAGCTCTGGATTTGTGTAGCCAACTTTATTTAGTGACCGTACCCGTAGGGATACAAAAGGGACCTATCCAACAGTACACAATTTTTTACTGCGTACAAAGACAGTTCAGTTAAAAACGTACTTACAACTCTTCTGTAAAACTTTAAGGATACATTTCAGTTTGAAGGCAGTACTTTGCTTAAAGTTACAATACTGATGATATTTGTAGGCCATCCATGCCACATACTTTGTTGTTGTTGTTGTAGCAGTGCAATATACTCCTACCCTTTAGTACATATTTTATGTGAAGTGGTGTTGCTTATTTATGTTTTCTTGACTTGTTTTGCCTTGTATTATTTTAACATAAATTTTTGTATGCGAATTGAATTCACAAATCTCTTTACATTTGGCCGTTTATTCTATCAACGACATCATTCCACTGCTACCCCCCTCATTTGTCATTAACTTGCTATTACTTCGTAACCATCTTCACTGGAAACGCTTCCCACAGCCGTTGGCGTGCTATGAATGGTGGGGTTCGTACGTCTGGCCCATAAATCCCGAAATGTCTTTTGACACATGAATATGTGAAGCATTAAAACTGCCAGACGACATTATTTTATTATAATAGCAAATGGGTGGGCTCCTAGTCAATGCCACTATGGATGGAAACATTGACATGGAAGAAAAAATCATACTTGCTGCGATGTATGCCTTGAGCTAACCTAAATGAGCCGTTTATTTTGAAAGTGGCATAAGTCATTTCATGTCGTTTAGGTTCAGTGGTAATTTGTTTGTATCTCTCCTCGCCTCCAGTTTGTTAGAGTCCAATATCCAAAAGATGCAATTCTTATTATTATTTTATAATTGTAGAACCATCTATATATGCATTCGTTCAAAAATAACAATGCATTTAAGACCATGAGTTGGAAATGACTTATGCCACTTTCAAAATAAACGGCTCAAATATTGATATAATATGTATATGTAAATATGCATGTATGTGTGTTTATGTAGAAATTTTTATATATTTTTTTATGCATATGTAAATAAATATGTAGACACGGTCATTTATTTTAACGGGTGCTAAGCTGTGAAAGAGTTGGGAAACGAGATAGTTTCTTAAAGCGTCCGCTGGCTAAAATAAGAAAAGAAAAACAGTAAAAGAGCACCCAAAAATGGCAAACGCTCTAACGCTCTTGTGCTCTTACTTTTCCAGCTTGTCTTCGATTTTTATATTTGATGTCAATGTGCGAGGAAAATGGGGTTTCCTTAACTTCCGGCTCGCTTGTGTGCTTTTTTTTAATTTTTGCTTGCTTTATGACTACAGATACTTAGTTGTTGTGCAACAGCAATGTTTTTACTGTGTGTTTCCTTTTTCGTTATTATTATTATTATACTCAGTTGAGCAGAGCTCACAGAGTATATTAACTTTGATTGGATAACGGTGGTTGTACAGGTATAAAGGAATCGAGATAGATATAGACTTCCATATATCAAAATCATCAGTATCGAAAAAAAAATTCGATTGAGCCATGTCCGTCCGTCCGTCTCCCCGTTAACACGATAACTTGAGTAAATTTTGAGGTATCTTGATGAAATTTGGTATGTAAGTTCCTGGGCGCTCATCTCAGATCGCTATTTAAAATGAACGATATCGGACAATAACCACGCCCACTTTTTCGATATCGAAAATTTCGAAAAATCGAAAAAGTGCGATAATTCATTACCAAATACGGATTAAGCGATGAAACTTGGTAAGTTAGTTGAACTTATGACGCAGAATAGAAAAATGGTAAAATTTTGGACAATGGGCGTGGCACCGCCCACTTTTAAAAGAAGGTAATTTAGAAGTTTTGCAAGCTGTTATTTGGCAGTCGTTGAAGATATCATGATGAAATTTGGCAGGAACGTTACTCTTATTACTATATGTCTGCTTACTAAAAATTAGCAAAATCGGAGAACGACCTCGCCCACTTTTTAAAAATTTTTTTTTTTTAAATTAAAATTTTAAAAGAAAAGTTAATATCTTTACAGTATATAAGTAAATTATGCCAACATTCAACTCCAGTAATGATATGGTGCAACAAAATACAAAAATAAAAGAAAATTTCAAAATTGGCGTGGCTCCGCCCATAGGATACTTTTAATGCCATAAGTCGAACAAAAATTTACCAATCCTTGTGAAATTTGGTAGAGGCTTAGACTCTAGGACGATAACTGTTTTCTGGGAAACAGGGTGAAATCGGTTGAAGCCGCGCCCAGTTTTTATACACAGTCGACCGTCTGTCCTTCCGCTCGGCCTTTAACACGATAACTTGAGCAAAAATCGATATATCTTTTCTAAAATCAGTTCACGTACTTATCTGAACTCACTTTGTATTGGTGTAAAAAATGGCCGAAATCCGACTATGACCACGCCCACTTTTTCGATATCGAAAATTACGAAAAATGAAAAAAATGCCATAATTATATACCAAATACGAAAAAAGCGATGAAACATGGTAATTGTATTGGTCTATTGACGCAAAATAAAACTTTAGAAAAAAACTTGGTAAAATGGGTGTGACACCTACCATATGAAAAATTTTTGCAGGCCGAAATCAAAAGCCCTTGGAATCTTGGAAGGAATACTGTTCGTGGTATTACATATATAAATAAATTAGCGGTACCCCACAGATGAAGTTCTGGATCACCCTGGTCCACATTTTGGTCGATATCTCGAAAACGCCTTCACATATACAACTAAGGGCCACTCCCTTTTAAAACCCTCATTAATACCTTTAATTTGATACCCATATCGTACAAACACATTCTAGAGTCACCCCTGGTCCACGTTTATGGCGATATCTCGAAAAGGCGTCCACATATAGAACTAAGGCCAACTCCTTTTTAAAATACTCATTAACACCTTTCATTTGATACCCATATCGTACAAAAAAATTCTAGAGTCACCCCTGGCCCACCTTTATGGCGATATCTCGGAAAGGCATCCACCTATGGAACTAAGGCACACTCCCTTTTAAAATACTCATTAACACCTTTCATTTGATACCCATATCATACAAACAAATTCTAGAGTCGCCCCTGGTACACCTTTATGGCGATATCGCGAACAGGCGTCCACCTATAGAACTAAGGCCCACGCTCTTTTAAAATACTCATTAACACCTTTCATTTGAAACCCATATCGTACAAACGAATTCTAGAGTCACCCCTGGTCCACCTTTATGGCGATATCTCGAAAAGGCGTCCACCTATAGAACTAAGGCCCACGCCCTTTTAAAATACTCATTAACACCTTTCATTTGATACCCATATTGTACAAACGCATTCTAGAGTCACCCCTGGTCCACGTTTATGGCGATATCCCGAAAAGGCGTCCATCCATAGAACTAAGGCCCACTCCCTTTTAAAACACTTATTAACACCTTTCGTTTGATACCCATATTGTACAAACGCATTCTAGAGTCAACCCTGGTTCACTTTTATAACGATATTACGAAAAGGCGTCCACCTATAGAACTAAGGCCCACTCCCTTTTAAAATACTCATTAACACCTTTCATTTGATACCCATATAGTACAAACAAATTCTAGAGTCACCCCTGGTGAAAACAAATTTTTCGTTAAAAGATAAAATTTTCATGCTATTTGCAATTCTAATTGTCTCGCATTTAAACTACAACTTTTAACCGCACTGCCGGACCTAGGGTTTGATTTGGAGCTGTGTACATTGAAAAGTCCAGCAGAGGTTAAAGAAGCACTTCCCGTTTAGTTTTCACATATGAAATCGTGAATCCCAACATTAATAATGGCACCTCTTCGTTTGTACTTGTATGTTGTTTTATTTTATACGTCGTTCCTCGTTTTTAACGCATCTGGATTTTGTGCTTTTGAAATGCCTTGGCTAATTTGTGTTACATCTTTCCGGTTTCTGCACAGAATTGCTCATCTTCTTTCAGTTTGTTTAATTAATTTTTCCATTACATTCTTTTTAGTTGTATCCTCCACATATTTTTCCTTTCCCTTGTTTTCTGTTCCATTTGCTCCACTCTTAAAGGGGTTCGCTGATGTTATTAGTTGTCTGAATGCTTCCATTTTTGCTGCTGTGGACGTTCAAAACGCAGCGGCTGCACTGGCTAGGCCATTTTATGCAAATGAAAGATAGCGCTCATGAAAGTGTCTCTATCGATTTAAACTATCTTGGTGTGACCAATTGGCGCCGGTTGGCAGAGGAAGGACCGACCGGCGCACCTTGTTGGACGGCCATAACCGTTTAAACGATTAAGCGCCAAATAAGTAAAGTAAGTAAGGACGTTTAAAGGTTTTAAAAATAGAAGCCGCGATATACATCCGAGCTTCTCTTAAAAATTTGCGTTGTGTTAGTTTTATGTCGACACCGGACGACATCTACAACCTTTGAGAAGCTTTGCATTGCAGATGTATACTGGAAGTGTTTGCCAACCAACTGGTGCTACCAACAGGGGCTATCGCGCTGTTGAACACGGTTAATAAAGTATTTTATATTGCTTTTCCAGGGACTAGAACCCTGGACCTCCGTTGTGGTAAGAAAGCCGCCACCACTACACACTGGCGCAAAAACGAATTATTTGACCAATTTTTGTAATTTTGAATGCCTTTTAAAGCAAAATTTCGCCCACCTTAAATTAATTAAGGTGAACAAAATAAATGTAAAAATTCGACCTTTTTACGATTTCAAACTCCTTGCGCAATCTTTAAATCTTTTTTGATTTGCCTGAAATTTTTTACATACAAATTGTAAGGCTATTTCAATATTTCTGGCGGACCCTCCTAGTGGTCATATCAGATCGTTCCCGAGATAGTGGGGCTAGTACCTTAGAGGTTCTAGCTACCAAAACATAACGGATTTTTATCCGACGAAAGACCGTCAACTCCGATAACCCTCGACGTGCCTTTTCGTTAAAACAGCAACACTATATATCACTTTAAATACATTTTTAGAAATAATGATTAATTTTATTGTAAGTTGTAGTCTCTTATATGATATTTTCATTCGGTTCGCAAGCATTTTAATGCCATCTTTGATTTGAAAAGAAGTTTTGTTCTACAAATAATCAATCACCTCCCTCGAATTTGAGAAAGCAGTCAACTGGTGGTATCAAGTATTTTTATTCATTTAATTTTAAGTTTTAAATGTAATTTTATTGAGTTTCCAACATAAGTTCAAATTCCACTTAATCCAATTTCTCTTCATCATTTGGGTTACGTAGGTTTTTCATAATTTTAATAGTTTTCAATTTCAATTTATGGTATTTGTGTACGTTTATATTATTACATTTTACTTTCAAACATTTTGAATGTTTTTAATCCCATTTATGAACTCCCAACAAAATCAAAGCTATTCAAGCATAATTTCGTAAACAGAAATAAATCAAAACAATTTTACAATGCCACTCAAATTTCCGAGAGATTAATTCAATAAATTGAATTTTTATTCGCTCTCAACCATTTGACCAATAAAAGTTTCATCTTTGTTTTTTTTTTCGTATTTTTGTAAATTTGGTTCGAAATGCCGCAACACACAGCACCTCATCGCTCATCCTAATTATACATCGAGAGCTTCCAAAAAAATGCGTTTAATTTTATTTACCAAATTAAAACTTCTTTTGTTAGCTGCTACTGTAGTCTCTTGTTCTCTCAGGTGACGTTCTTCCCTTCCATTGGTATGCTTGCTTTTACTGCCACTTAGATTATATTATTTTAGCTGTCACAAACTTTTATTTAAAATAATCATTTCTGAAACTTTTATAATTTGTAAAATAAATATTTACTTTTATTTATGTACCCCTGCCCGCAGGCCTCCGAAATGTGATTGTGTTGGACTGTTAGTTGATTTTATTATCTTTATTGGTAGCTGTGGCAGTAGTGCCAATGGCAAAAATCAACAGCTTTCACTGGTAAACAAAGCGAAAACCAAATCGAAACCGGAACAAAGTACAAACGAAGGCTAACCAAGCCAAACATAAAGATAAAAAATATAACTCAAACAAAAAGTTTACAAACTGAGTAATCAAATTAAAAGAGTTGAAGAAGCTGCACCAATGAATGAGCGCATTGTGAATTGAGAGAGAGAGTCGAACATACAAAAGGATACGAATACCTCCATTAGACGTAAATTTTAAAAGTGTATAAACATATTCTTCTAACATTTAGCTATAAAAAATAAAAATATTTGATTGCTCATTTCTATACAGTATCCTCCATGACGTCCTAAGTAGCGCAGTATGCAAATTTAATGTTTTTAGTAATAAAAAATGAAAGGTATTTAAAGATTAAGAGATAGACAATTGATGTATTGATATATCTTAGCTAAGATTAATAGTACAGGTTCTATTAACATTAGTGCACATAAATTTGTTTTTAAGTATGTGAGGGATTTTTCTTCATTTAAAATATCAGTTCCAGATGTATATTTTGATATGGTTCTTGACAAATCTTTTTGGCCTATACATTCGGTGGTACATTTGTACACCACAAAGTCGAAGGTTGAGCCTCGCGCACGTATAGTTTCAAACAAGTAAGGAAGGCTAAGTTCGGGTGTAACCGAACATAACATACTCAGTTGAGAGCTATGGAGACAAAATAAGGAAAATCAATCTGGGGTAACCCTGGAATGTGGTTGTATAACATGTGTATCAAATGAAAGGTATTAAAGAGTATTTTAAGAGAGAGTAGGCCATAGTTCTATGGATGAACGCCATTTAGGGATATCGCCATAAAGGTAGACCAGGGCTGACTCTAGAATTTGTTTGTACGATATGGGTATCAAATGAAAGGTGTTACTGAGCATTTTAAGAGGGAGTGGGCCTTAGGTCTATCGGTGGACGCCTTTTCGAGATGTCCCCATTAAGGTGGACCAGGGGTGATTCTATAATGTGTTTGTACGATATGGGTATCAAATGAAAGCTGTTAATTAGTATTTTGAAAAGGAGTGATCCTTAGTTCCATAGGTGGACGCCGTTTCGAGATATCGCCATAAAGGTGGACCAGGGGTGTCTCTAGAATATGTTTGTACGATATGGGAATCAAATGAAAGGTGTTACTGAGCATTTTAAGAGGGAGTAGGCATTAGGTCTATAGGTGGACGCCTTTTCGAGATATCGCCATTAGGGTGGGCCAGGGGTGACTCTAGAATGTTTGTACGGTATGGGTATCAAACGAAAGGTGTTACTGAGCATTTTAAGAGGGAGTGGGCATGAGGTCTATAGGTGGACGCCTTTTCGAGATATCGTCATTAGGGTGGGCCAGGGGTGACTCTAGAATGTGTTTGTACGATATGTGCATCAAACGAAAGGTGTTACTGAGCATTTTAAGGGGGAGTGGGCATTAGGTCTATAGGTGGACGCCCTTTCGAGATATCGCCATTAGGGTGGGCCAGGGGTGACTCTAGAATGTTTGTACGATATGGGTATCAAACGAAAGGTGTTACTGAGCATTTTAAGAGGGAGTGGGCATTAGGTCTATAGGTGGACGCCTTTTCGAGATATCGCCATTAGGGTGGGCCAGGGTGACTCTAGAATGTGTTTGTACGATATGGGTATCAAATGAAAGGTGGTAAAGAGTATTTTAAAAGGGAGTAATCCTTAGTTCTATAGGTGGACGCCTTTTCGAGATATCGCCATAAAGCTGGACCAAGGGTGACTCTAGAATGTTTGTACGGTATGGGTATCAAACGAAAGGTGTTACTGAGCATTTTAAGAGGGAGTGGGCATTAGGTCTATAGGTGGACGCCTTTTCGAGATATCGCCATTAGGGTGGGCCAGGGTGACTCTAGAATGTGTTTGTACGATATGGGTATCAAATGAAAGGTGGTAATGAGTATTTTAAAAGGGAGTAATCCTTAGTTCTATAGGTGGAGGCCTTTTCGAGATATCGCCATTAGGGTGGGCCAGGTGTGACTCTAGAATGTTTGTACGATATGGGTATCAAACGAAAGGTGTTACTGAGCATTTTAAGAGGGAGTGGGCATTAGGTCTATAGGTGGACGCCTTTTCGAGATATCGCCATTAGGGTGGGACAGGGGTGACTCTAGAATGTTTGTACGATATGGGTATCAAACGAAAAATGTTACTGAGCATTTTAAGAGGGAGTGGACATTAGGTGTATAGGTGGACGCCTTTTCGAGATATCGCCATTAGGGTGGGCCAGGGGTGACTCTAGAATGTTTGTACGATATGGGTATCAAACGAAAGGTGTTACTGAGCATTTTAAGAGGGAGTGGACATTAGGTCTATAGGTGGACGCCTTTTCGAGATATCGCCATTAGGGTGGGCCAGGGTGACTCTAGAATGTGTTTGTACGATATGGATATCAAACGAAAGGTGTTACTGAGCATTTTAAGAGGGAGTGGACACTAGGTCTATAGGTGGACGCCTTTTCGAGATATCGCCATTAGGGTGGGCCAGGGGTGACTCTAGAATGTTTGTACGATATGGGTATCAAACGAAAGCTGTTACTGAGCATTTTAAGAGGGAGTGGGCATTAGGTCTATAGGTGGACGCCTTTTCGAGATATCGCCATTAGGGTGGGCCAGGGGTGACTCTAGAATGTTTGTACGATATGGGTATCAAACGAAAGGTGTTACTGAGCATTTTAAGAGGGAGTGGACACTAGGTCTATAGGTGGACGCCTTTTCGAGATATCGCCATTAGGGTGGGACAGGGGTGACTCTGGTATGTTTTTGTACGATATGGATATCAAATTAAAGGTATTAATGAGGGTTTTAAAAGCGAGTGGCCCTTAGATGTATATGTGAAGGCGTTCTTGCGATATCGACCAAAATGTGGACCAGGTGATCCAGAAAATCATCTGTCGGGTACTGCTAATTTATTTATACATGCAATACCACTAACAGTATTCCTGCCAAGATTCCAAGGGCTGTTGATTTCGCCTTGTAGAACTTTTTCATTTTCTTCTACTTAATATGGTAGGTGTCACACCCATTTTACAAAGTTTTTTACAAAGTTATATTTTGCGTCAATAAACCAATCCAGTTACCATGTTTCATCACTTTTTTCGTATTTGGTATAGAATTATGGCATTTTTTTCATTTTTCGTAATTTTCGATATCGATAAAGTGGGCGTGGTTATGGTCAGATTTCGCCCATTTTTTATACCAAGAAAAAGTGAGCTCAGGTAAGTACGTGGGCTAAGTTTAGTGAAAATATATCGGATTTTGCTCAAGTTATTGTGTTAATGGCCGAGCGGAAGGACAGACGGTGGACTGTGTATAAAAACTGGGCGTGGCTTCCACCGATTTCGCCCATTTTCACAGAGAACAGTTACCGTCATAGAATCTATGCTCCTACCAAATTTGAGAAGGATTGGTAAATTTTTGTTCGACTTATGGCAATAAAAGTATTCTAGACAAACTAAATGAAAATGGGCGGAGCCACGCCCATTTTGAAATTTTCTTTTATTTTTGTATTTTGTTGCATAATATCATTACTGGAGTTGAATTTTGACTTAATTTACTTATATACAGTAAAGATATTAAATTTTTTGTTAAAATTTGAATTTTAAAAATTTTTTTTTTAAAAAGTGGGCGTGTTCTTCATCCAATTTTGCTAATTTTTATTTAGCACATATAGAGTAATAGTGGTAACGTTCCTGCCAAATTTCATCATGATATCTTCAACGACTGCCAAATTACAGCTTGCAAAACTTTTAAATTACCTTCTTGTAAAAGTGGGCGGTGCCACGCCCATTGTCCAAAATCTTACTAATTTTCTATTCTGCGTCATAACGTCAACCCATCTACCAAGTTTCGTCGCTTTATCTGTCTTTTGTAATGAGTTATCGCACTTTTTCGGTTTTTCGAAATTTTCGATATCGAAAAAGTGGGCGTGGTTATAGTCCGATATCGTTCATTTTAAATAGCGATCTGAGATGAGTGCTCAGGAACCTACATACCAAATTTCATCAAGATACCTCAAAATTTACTCAAGTTATCGTGTTAACGGACGGACGGACGGACGGACGGACGGACATGGCTCAATCAAATTTTTTTTCGATCCTGATTATTTTGATATATGGAAGTCTATATCTATCTCGATTCCTTTATATATGTACAACCAACCGTTATCCAATCAAACTTAATATACTCTGTGAGCTCTGCTCAACTGAGTATAAAAACTTGATTACCAGCCCTGCAAATACGATTCAAAAGTAACTATTCACTATCAGAATGTTCGTGGTTTGCGTTCTAAATTAAATGCATTTTACCTTAACAGTTTTACTTTTACTGCGGAAGTGATTGCTTTCACAGAGACTTGGCTAAAACCTGATAATTTAAATTCAGAGTTATTTTCAAATGACTATGTTGTTTTTCGGTGTGATCGTCAATCGAGAGCAGGCGGTGTCCTGATAGCTGTATTGTCCAGTATTTCTACTGAATTGTTGAGCTTTGAGGACGCGCTTGACATTGAATTCATAGCTGTAAAGCTCTTTTTCCCGAATTTTTTCTTATATATTTCTTGTTCCTACATACCGCCTCGGTCAGATATGTACGTTTATGATTGCCATAAAGCAGTTATCCACAGCCTACATTCTCGTTTGCGTGATAACGATCGCCTAGTGGTTCCTGGGGACTTTAATTTACCATACGTTAGTTGGATTGGCAACGATGATTCAAACTTTTTGACTCCTGTTACTCAGCATGATTTCATTGGTTCGCTTATGGAATTGCCGCTAGTTCAGATTAATAACGTGGTGAACTCTAAAAATAAGTTGTTAGATTTAGTTTTTGGTGATAGTTCAATAGGTACTGGTCTCAGTCGAATCCCTGCGTTATCCCTGCCTGAAGATCCCTTGCACCCTACACTTGAGGTTACACTGGACAATTTACTGCCTACGATTAATTTCATGGAAGTGTTATGTCGTTCTCGTTCGAGATGTTTTAAAAAGGCTAACTTTGATTTGCTTAATCACCTGTTAGCTTTCCACGATTGGTCTGACCTTTATGCTTGTACTGATGTTGAGGCTGCCACGTCTATTTTTTATAGTTACCTAAGTGACTTTATTAATCGTTGCGTTCCGGTTCATTTTGTTAAGGCTAAGAGTAGTAAACCACCTTGGTTCTCGAGGCAACTTGCTAACCTGAACAATATTAAATCGAGGCTCTATAAGCGTTTTAAAAGATCTGGTTCTTCTGAAGATTTTTCTAAATATTTAGTTGCCCGTTCCAATTTCCAACGCCTGAATCAAAACTGCTACAAGTCGTATTTAACAAGATGCAAAATTGAGTTTTTTAACAATCCTAAAAAATTTTACGGGTTTGTTAATTCAAAGCGCAGATCTTCGGGATTTCCATCATCTTTGTCTTTGGGTGGCGAGAATGCTAGCCTTGACCATGATATTGCCGACTTATTCGCAAACTTTTTCAAATCGACCTATTCGTCAACCTGTACCCAAACTGGTAGTTATCCGTTCGAGATAGTTAGTTCTAATTGTATTCTCAATCCAGTCATTGATAGTGCCACTGTACTTCAGAGTTTTTTAGCTCTGAAACCGATTTTTTCTCCAGGGCCCGATGGTATTCCTGGCTGTATGCTTAAGTTCTGTGCTGTGAACTTAACAGAACCGATCGTAAAATTGTTCAATTTATCTTTGCAATCGGCGTCATTTCCATCAATTTGGAAACAGTCATTTATCATACCTCTGCACAAGAAAGGTAGTAGATCTAATATTGAGAATTATAGGGGAATTGCTAAGCTTTCAGCTATTCCTAAAACCTTTGAACAAATAATTACCTGTCAGCTTCAACATTCGTGTACTTCCATATTATCACCCTTTCAGCATGGGTTTGTGAGATGTAGGTCAACCACCACAAACCTACTTGAGTTTACCTCTTTATTTCGGGATGGTTTTTTGGCTTGCAAGCAAACAGATGTGATTTATACGGATTTTAGTAAAGCTTTTGATTCAGTGAATCACGAACTTCTGATTCTGAAGCTTGATTTACTGGGCTTTCCGAAGAGTCTGACTTCATGGCTCTCAAGCTATCTTTCTAATAGAACCCAAAAGGTGCTTTATAAAAATATTATTTCAAAATCAATTCATGTTACCTCTGGTGTACCTCAGGGCAGTCATTTAGGCCCATTGCTTTTTACTCTTTTTATAAATGATCTGCCACAGATTTTGAATCATTCACGAGCTCTAATGTATGCCGATGATGTAAAAATTTGCTATACATGCTTGCCTTCGGAGTTAACTCGCTCAAATCTACTTCAGGTTGATTTGGACTCATTTCAACGTTGGTGTACAATAAATGCATTAGTTCTAAACTGTTCCAAATGTAAGTTCATGACATTTCATCGCGTGAAGCCTGTCCTGTCGTCTTATGCACTTTATGGCACTCTTATGGAGCGTATATCTTCGATTAACGATTTAGGGGTTCTGTTTGACTCGAAACTGAGCTTCAACTCACATATTTCAGCTATTACTAATAAAGCAAAGGGTACCCTTGGTTTTGTTAAACGCTGGGCTAAGGAGTTCAAGGATCCGTATCTGACCAAAGTCCTCTACACTTCGCTGGTCCGCCCAATACTTGAGTATTGCTCGTGTGTTTGGTGTCCATTATATATTACTCATATAAAGCGTAGTGAGTCTGTGCAGAAACAATTTTTAATTTTTGCTCTACGGGCCTTTAACTGGGGCTCAAATCTTCATCTTCCGTCTTATAGAAGTAGACTTCTTCTCATTAATTTGCCAACTCTGGAAAATCGTAGAATATTACTCGGGGTAATGTTCCTGCATAAGCTAATTCTAGGTGAGGTTGACTCCTCTGAGCTGCTAAGTCCATTGAGCTTTGCAGTTCCTGCTAGGACGTCCAGACACTACGTGCCCTTCCATTTACCCCTGTGTCGTAGAAATTTTGGCAAAAATGATCCTATACGTGTTTGGTGCTCGTACTATAACGACTTGTATAATTGCATTAGTATCGAATGTTCGTTTGTTGCCTTACGCAATGGTATACTTTTCAGTCTCAACTGATATCTTAAAGTTTATTTGTTTAATTTGTAATGATAGTTTAATTTTAGTTCTTGTTCAATGTTAAAAGAAATTGTAAATTTTTAATTTATTCCATTTTTAATTCTATACTTGTATATATTTTTACGCTATCTTTTTTTTATGTTACGTTCCTTTGTATTTTGTTAGTCGACCACTCTTGTTAGTTGACTTTAAATAATTAAATAAATAAATAAATAAATAAATAATTTGAAGAGTATGAAATGGAAACGTTCACCCTGACCTTTACAATTTTTCTCTTATCAGAAATCAGCGGATGACTCTGAAAAACTTTCTCTTATAAATTTTATCACACAGATTACTCAAATTGCAAAAAAAAAAACAAAAAAAAATAAATGTGCTCCATCGGATATATGCTACAACCAGCCCGAGTTTTCCAAAAAGGGCTTCCGACGGATCTTAAACATGTTCCAGCTAAAACCGGGTTTTTGTACAGAAAATACTCGACAGTCTCTTTTGCACTTACGTCTTTACAACTTCTGCAGTTGTTATTATGCGTGCCTAAAGCTCAATGACCGCTATAAGTTTATGAGTATCAGTCCTAAATCTACCCAGTGAACTTCTTGTCCTCCTCTCATTATAGTTTGGCCATGTATCTCTTGAAATTGCACAGCCCATGTGGCTCTTCCACTTTTGCTGAGCTTTTTTCGCGTAAATGTGCCGAATTTCCCCCTTCGCTAACCCCAGGGTATACCTACTTCGACGCTGGTTACGTCTCACCTCCTTCCGCTAAGCCTCTACGATCCAGCTCATCCGCCATTTCATTTTCTTCGATTCCCCTATGTCCCTGAACCTAGATAATGGATATTTTCAGAGTGTCGGTTAATGTAGCTATAAGTTGCTTGCATGCCCCTACTAGGACCTTCATTGCTGCTTAGCTGTCAGAAATGATATGTATATACTTTGCCAGTTATGTTACGGACCTAGAGCGATTTGCGTGCCAAATCACGGGGCCTTCTGTTTGAAAGACCCTACAGTTTGACGTCAGTAGTTCTCTGAATCATTTCTTTTTGCTTGAAAAAAGAGTACCTAATTGTGAGAAACAATTTTTGGATGCATTTTGTTTCTTTTATGATACAGTTTTGATGTTTGGTATGCTTTTGAATTTTACCATTCTTCAATTCTAGTCTGCGGTAACATTTGCAAAAGGGGGTGAGAAGGTACCTGCTATATCTTCGCCCCTCTCCTTGCATGCCATTTCTTGTTTCACAATCACTTTCGGGAATAATTTAAAAATGTAAACGCAAATAGGAAACTGAAGTACACGCAAGAAAAATTAATTATTGAAATGTACAATTCAAGGCGAATCTATACAAGGTGAGGGCAAAGCGAATTTGACCAATTCGCCGTGCAGAAGAATGTCAAATCAAAAGAAATTTTTCATTGATTTCGATTAACTGACATATTGTTGTACAAAGGCGTTGTATGGAAAATAATCAATAAGAAGCAAACAGCTGTTCTGATAACAACACCTGGGCCCGTATCGCGTTATACGATCAGTGATCGAAATGAATTTTTTAATTCACAATAGCTCTAAAATGGGAATAGCTCTATAGGGAAAATGTGAAATGGTAGCTAAAAATACTCATTAGTTTCGATACGTGATGGTATAGCACGATAGGTCCCTGGAACTGAATTCGCCTTGATATAATGTATAAATAGTCGAAAATTATTCGTGTCCCTTGATTTGACACTGCGACTGAAAAAACACAGTGAATCGCAATGATGGTAGTTAAATCGCCGAAATAGATTGACTGAATCAGCATCTGCGTCTCGTTTGGAATGACTCTTACCAATGATTGGAATAACAAGTTTCGGAACAGCCCGCAAATTCGCGATATTCAGCTACATAATTATCTACGTAGACGGCGGCAGTGGTGTGGTGGTAACTCCCGGACAAAACAACATCGAATTTTTAGAAACAAGTTGTTTCTCAATAAGCGTGGAACCTCATAACTTTTCTCATAGTCTTGCATATTTTGACATGGGATTTATACGATCCATGCATCCTACAAGTTAAAATTTAATATTTCACTGCAAAAAATTGTGTGACCTTAAAAATGGAGTCATTAGCACTGAATGAACCAAAAAATGTATGGATGCAAATCTTTCAAATGCTCGATATATAAAGTTTGTATGTCAACACTACTTTCATTTTCATTTTCATTTTAGAGGCTGATATAATATTTTCCATCCTAACTTCTATTTATATATGTACATTCTTCTTGTTGTTTCCGCTTTCAAAATATTCAATTTTGTTATAAAAAAACTCAAATTTGTCGCACTATGCGTCACAAGTTGTCACAATTTAGCGAATGAATTTCGATTTTGCCAAAGTTATTTCGAGTATATTTTGAAAGCATGTTGGTGCATAGTCGAGACCATACTCTGCATACTTCCCATTCCTCATATTTTAATGCTTTTAACATCAGTGTAGCCTTGTGGCAATTTTGACTTTCATTTTGAGTCTTCGGTTACCAATCAAGTTTATTTGTTTATTTCGAGCTTTTAGCGTTTAACTTATCAAACTGAAGCAAACTTTCAGAAGTACATTTATTTAGCCTATTTTAATTTTTATGGGAAAGCAATTTCGAAATTGAAATGAAGCAAAGTCATTCATATCGATTCTGATTGGTTGGATTTTGTAGTGGTTACATTTTTGAAAATGTTAGGTGGTTAGAAAAGATTGAATTTTGTTTTATTAACATCCTTATTCGTAAAGAATAAAACTGGTTTATAAAGCTCTTATGATTGGAAATCTTTAAAACTTTTGTGTTGTTTTTTTTTAATTAACGTGTAAATCTTTACTGCCGGCGTATCGTTTGCGTTTAATAGATGCATGGATATATGGAGACTCGAAGAGTTCAAGCCCCGGGCAAAGAAGCATCAAAAATTTAGAAACAATCTTTTTCAATTATAGAAAAAATTTTCTAAGCGGGGTCGCCTTTCGGCAGTTATTTTGGAATCACGCCGAGTGTATTTCTGTGATGAAAAGCTTCTCGGTGAAAGCTCATCTCCCTTGCAGATGCCGTTCGGAGTCGGCTAAAATATGTAGGTCAGTGATTGAAAATGCTATGCTGCTCTGGTATATTTTTGTTTTCTATTTCTCCCACTCTAAATATCAACAGAGCATAGGGTAGAGCCGTAGCATTAAAAAGGTTCTACGTAACAATGGCCAACAGAGCAAATAGCAATTATTATTTTTTTGCTATCGCTCTACTACAAATAGCTTATCGGTTGTAGTTTTTACTCTGCTATTTCCTCCGCTCTAATACACGACGTAGCCCATAGCAGAGCCTAAGAATGCTATCACCTTTCTATGCTACGGTTCTGCTCTGTGCTCTGTTCCCGTAGCCACTTTCCTAAATCATTAAATCTATTCCGGGCCCGTATCGTGTTTTAGATCACGAATCGAAAAGGAATTTCCTTCAAACGATCATTATGAATCTTTAGAAAGCTTCATAAAAACAATTTCAGAGCTATTGCGATTGAAAAATTAAATTTCGATTATAGATCTTATGAAACGATCCCGGCCCTGGATTTGGTGCTCAAGCTGCCTAGGATATGATGTGGCAGTCACGGAGTTTATGGATTCTTGATTCCGATTATGCAACGTCAGAGCTACCAATTTATTTTTCCAGACTTCTGATTCCGATAGAAGTTATGGCTTTAATCGAAGTTATAACAACAGTCGATCTGTTTATTAAATAATCTGTGATTTTTTTTTAGAGTCACTTCGTTTGGAATAATTTAATTGCTTTCCAAGATACATACCTCTATTACTAAACACGCTTAAGTTAGTAAATTTGTTGAACAATTTAATCGTTTATTTTTAAAAGGGCACATGTCCACCTTTGGGCAAAAATCACACCACACGCGGTATACAGATCACAAGAAAACGTCCAACAAAATGTTTAGCTTTCCTCTTTTAAGCCAATCTTAAAGATTTTGTATTTCAAAATATGTTTTTTCCTATTTTTTTTATTCATTTTCTTTATAAAATTGCTTTCGAGATCAGGAGTGCAGAAACCAAACATTTATGCCAGGAAGTACTTCTTGAGCATTTCTTGGACCTTTTTAGGACGTAACTATTCAATGTAGGGCCCGTGGCAAATTCTTTTGATGGGACCCTATCAATAAAAATCGTCACGTTGTACTCAGTTTAATTTTAATAAACTTCGATATTTTCGGCGAATCCAATTACACGTTGTACCTATATGTCCCACTAATGCCATAGGCCTTCTCTCTTAGGCAAGAGAAAATGGGCTGTAGTCCATGCTAGCCCAATGCGCATTGAAGACTTCACATTCATTCATAGAACATAATATCTCAATGCATTAATACTCTATTCGCTAGCTTTTCGTTGAGGGAACAACATCGTGAGGAAACCTGCATGCATTTACAATGATATAAAAATAAGAATTTAATTTCAACATCATATTTATTAAGAAAAGTTTTTTTTCGAGATTTCTGTTCCGCAAAAGTGTCTATAACATCATCATAGTTAAAAGATCGGGCCATGGCATTTTCAATAGAGAGAAAATCCAAGTTACATAACCTGTCTTGTCTCGTAGAGTTTCTTAAATAGGTTTTTTTTTATCAATTTCAGTTTTGGAAGCTGCAAGGAAAAATTATTATTTTTTATTACTAAATAGAGACCTTCTCTAAATCACGACGGTTTTTCTATTTCGTCTCTGAAAGTGGATCGAAAATTAAGAATCATATATGTCTTTTTTATATATCTTAACAAATTCTAGAGCTTTTTTTAATAGATCAGTGTCATTTAAAGCTTTTAAAGTGGAAGGCCACAAAACACTGAAATTTGAAACAATTGGAATGAAACGCGATCTCAGTTGGATTATAAAGATGTCCAATACTCGAAAAAGTATGTTCACTTTGAAAAAACTTTCCAGATCTTGGAGACGGTCATCTTCGCAAAGCTCATCAAAATGGAGTTTTACCTTTCTACGCTATTTGCTTCCATTCTAAATTTTCAATTTAATGTCGATACATTTCCAATTATTCCAGACATATTTTCAAACGCTTTAAGGCATTTAATTAACATGAAATTGTATTATGGTCTTCAGTTGTCTCACTTTGGGTTGGCGCATTTCATGATCGGTTTTTTCATCTGCTAAACAATTTGAAAATGTCGACAGGTGCCCTTTTAATAATAAACGACTCAATTATTGAAGCGCATTTAATGCCTCGACTAAAATCCCCGTCACATAAGTAGTTTTTCATATGAATGCGTTAAACACAATCTTACGCATGGTGAGTAGATTGCATGTATTTTTATGGATAACGGCAGATCGAGCGACACTGACACCATCCGACTTCCAACTTTTGTTGCAAGCAAAGCATAAGAAGAAGAATTTGACATTTGCTTTTGGAATTTAACAAATAAATAGGACCCAAAATATTTTTGCAAGTATTTTTCTTGCAAAGTGAGAATGCTTCTAAATTTAAAAAAGTGCTTCGCGAAATTTTGTATGTGAATGGGCAAAAGCGAAATTAACTTCAATTGCCAAGTCTGAAGTTCCTTTATATTTACAAACGGAACATCTCACGTGATTGTGGCAATGTTACTGGCTTGCATAAGATTGCGTTGAACGCATCTACATATGTATATGAAAAACTTCGTTGTGGCTCTGCCTTAACTGAATGTGAAAACTGAAAAGTGCAAAAAATCATAGCAGACTTTTTTGTAGGCCGTCAATTATTACCTAAAAACATGTATGTATGTACCTACTTTATAACAGTACTGTCGCTAAAGCGTAAAAATATTAAAAATAAAAAGAATTCACATGAACTTGCACATTTGTATGGGAAATCGAAACGTTTTCAATGTGTTTAACAATATTTTCATTATACCAAAAAGAAAAAACATTTTATTTCGCGTGCTCCCGTCCACTTATGTATGTGCGCACTACCAACTTCCAACCAACTTCAGATTCAAATAATCAAAGAGGAGTAGATTAATAAGAGGCGTCAGTTCGTCCTTTTTGCGATGTTCTTGTGTAATTTACCACTTGCGGGGTATTTTTAAATTGCTTCTACACATTTTCATAGGGAATTTGGATTCGTTTTAAGAGGTAGTATTAACTAAATGATTCATCCTCTTTCCAACAATCACAATATATTTCAATATAAACTTCTGAAGAGTGCGTGAAAAATGCATTTCGTAGAAAGTACGAATGACGCCTCTTATCAATTTACTCCTCTTTGCTATAATACCTTAATTTTTCTTCAAATGCATTTAAAGTACCTTTTATAAATAATTTCAAGTTAACTTGCTGTGGATAAGTTTGACTTTTGTATTTTTTTAAAGGCTTCTTGGCGATATGTTACCTGAAGCATTTATGTATGTGGGCACACTGTCTTCAAACATCTCAGATTAACTTTAAGGCTTTTCCCAATTTTACTGATTTAGCTCCACCAAAATATCACCATTAGGTTATAAATGCTCTTCTGCCATTTACGTGGATGATTATAATTTATGGCACTGGCATACAACATCCGGTAGTAGACTTTAGCTCGGCATAAAACTCATTTTTCCAACTTTGACACTGCGACGTTAGCCAGCTGGAAATCATTTGTCAAAACAGTGTGAAGCTATTTTCAGAAATATATTGACAAATGCCAATTTTTGTAGCATGTCCAAGTCTATTATTGCTTATATTGGTATATGTACATACATACATATGTATGTATGTATGAAATGGTACGTACAATAGACTGGGTCGAAAAAAAAAGTTGCCAATGTCCGCCCCTAAATTTGAAGATTATGTTCAGGGGGTTTCGGAAAAATGTTTTTTAATTTTTTTTGATCCTTCGAAATACAGCCGAAAATGTTTTTTCGTTGTAACTTGGTTATTTGACGCCCCATTTTTAAAATTGATATGTCATTATTTTGGCCTTGAGAAGCTTCACATTTCCGTTTAATGTCCCTTTAAGCTATGAAGTCATTTTCACATGATTAGGTCAGCTAACAAAATTTTACCCCCCCCCCCCCTAATGTATGCTTTTTTCCTTACCAAACGAAAGTACTTAAAAATTAAAGAAAATGATGCTTTGAAACCATATTACTAAAATAATAAACAAAGAAGTTATAGCACTTTCAATATTTATTGCAACTACAGGAATCAGGTAAAATTCTTATTATACTTGGACCTGAAACTCATGATATTTTTGGAGGAAAAATTGCAGGGTTTGCATTGAAAAGTTAATAAAGATAAGCAAATATCATGAGTAGGGGAAGTCAAAGTAAATAGGTGAGTCAAACCTGTTGTTTCGTATTTATAATAATAACGCTATGCGACAAAATCAACTTTTTTCTGGATATTAGACAAAACCCACATTTTTGTAGAGATTGAGGCTTAAGTAAACAAAGTACAAGAAAGTGTTTCTTGGTGTGACCAATTGGCGCCGGCTGGCGGAGCGAAGGAGCGACTGGCGCGCCTTGTTGGACGGCCATAACCGTTTAGACGGTTAAGCGCCAATTAAGTAAGTAAGTAAGTAAAGGGAAATGTGAAGCTTCTCAAGGCCAAAATAATGACATATCAACTTTAACAATCGGACATCAAATAACCAAGTTACAACGAAAAAAGATTTTCGGCTGTATTTCGAAGAATCAAAAAAATTTAAAAAAATGTTTCCGAAACCCTCTCAACATAATCTTCAAATTTAGGGGCGGACATTGGCAACTTTTTTTTTTGTATGGGGACCAACCCAGTCTAACGTACAATATCTGGCATAACATATGTATTTATGCATGTGACATACAGCGATATATACATAAGTGCTTCACAGCTATCTTTGACACCAAAGGGAGTTGATTAATAAATAATGCTGGCAAAGTCAAATACGAGGTTATTTACTTAATTGAAATACTGCTATCAAGACACTGTTAAAGGCGTTTAAAAGATTAACCCTGAAACTTTTAATTTTCTTATTGCCTTTGCAGCATTTTCCCAGTAGGGGAACACGTATTTTTCCAGTGCATTCAGAACCATTACAAGTTCGCCCTTAATCGGCGCAGGGATCGCGGTATTTAAAAAAAAATCCTCCAAATTTGAAAATTTTGCTTTCGAGTTTTAAATAATTTCCCGAAAACATACATATCTTGAGATTGGATTCTAAGCAACTTCTCATAATAGCAGTGTTTTTTTTTACATGTATATACATCTACATTTGCCGGTAAAAAAAACGGTTATAATTACTTAGATAATGTTTAGGAGACCCATCCATCGGCAATTATTGAAGACTCGCGGCAGTGGTAAAATAACTCGCTACAAAACAAGTTCTGCGGAATAATGGGAAAAAATCATGAAAATTGTGGTTGTAACACGCGAATTACTTGAGTTTCGTCCTTTTCTTTCGGAACGCCATAAATGGCATACTTCAACAGCGCTATGCAAGACGCAGCACGCGAGTGCCACAAGAGCTTTTGGCACTGAATGTGCTCATATCAAAAATAAAGGTTTTCTGCAATTCTAACCTTAAACCAATAAAAAATGTCAATGTGGCTGCTCTAGAAAATTTTATAAAATCAAAGGAAATGCGTGATAATCACACCCAAAAGTAAAAACTTTTCCTGCGACACGGACGACATTGACAACATGAAAATTGGTCAAGTTTTTTAAATGTTATGAAATGTCGAAGTGGCACTGCGTATATCGTTGTCAGAGATGCATACATTCATGACTTGGGATATTGGCAACAATCGCACCGAATGCCCAACAGCAAGATAGAAAGGTGCAAATCAATTATACAAAAGCCAGCCAAAGGTGGAACATGTGGCATATGAAGTATCTGAGCACAAACATACACACTTACGTATGTCTGTATGTATGTACATTAGAGCGTATTTTGAAAATATTTCCACCGGATTCGAATAGATTTTTAAAATGAATAAACGATTTTTTTTCGATATCTTTTCTATTAGATCTTTAATTTTAATGACCGATATATTCCTACAATTTACCAAATTCGGCCAAAGACGGAAGGTTTTAAGTCAAGGCAAACACCTGCGAGAACGAACACGGCGACCTTGCACTCGATGTTTATATTATGGAGGGAGCGCTTCTCTGATCACTAAATGGAGAAAATGGAAACAGCGATGTACCACCGAGGGATGATGAACCAAGTCCCAAAATCGATTATGATGGAATTAATGTCCCTCCACCCAATTATGACGAAGTTAGAATAGCAATAACCACATTAAAAACAAGGCTGCGGGCGCTGATTGATTACCATTGGAGCTATTCAAAAACGGTGGCGAGAAGTTGGTAAGGCGCCTGCATCAGCTTTTTTGCAAAATATGGTCGGACGAGTGCATGTCTGACCATTGGAATCTACGTGTTCCAGCTATATCGTATTTCGGTATTTTTTTATATCGCAAATAAGGTCCTATCAAGAGTATTCTGCGAATGATTGAAGCCCAGCGTGAGTCGGCTTATTGCACCTTATCAGTGCGGTTTCAGACCTGGTAAATCTAACCATATTTTCATCATGCGCAAAATCTTGGAAAATACCCGCGAAAAAAATATTTTAAAGGCGCCATCGACAGCACTAAAATGAGCTGCGTATATGTCGCTATGTCTGAATTTGGGTTACCTCAAAACTTCTATGGCTGTGCAAAATCGCTGAGCAACACCATCGGCTCAGTCACAAGTGGGAAGGACCTCTCCGAGCCGTTCGAAAATAAACAAGGTTTTCTTTAATTTGATGCTGGAGTAAGTAATACAAGCTACCGACTTGTTTGCCCTCCTTTGTAAATCTTATACGGTAGGAGCTCAAACTAGGCGTGGAAATTTTTAACTTTTATTTTTTCAATGTATCCTAAAACGCCCTAATGTGTAATTATGTCACCAGGCGCAAAAACTAATGAAAATATAAGTTAGCCCATGCAGACAAAATGTAGATGCTCATTTGGAAAATAACACTTATGAAGAAAAATGAAACGCTGAAGAAATTTTTTAACTTTTCCTTTGTAAGCCAAATAAATTTTTTTATTTTAAAATATGCATTTTTCTTTTTTATTATTTATTTTCCTTACAACATTTCTTCCGTGATGCGTGCTGCAACCATAAATTCAAATTCGGTAGTATTTCTTGAGCATTTCTTGAAAGCTTTAAGAAATACCCAAGAAATCCTAGCACGTTTCAATTGATTCACGCAGAATGCATATTGAATGAAAGTTTGTAAAAATAATGAGTTTTAAAAAGGAAAATGTATATTTTCAAATAAAAAGACCTCAAGTTTGACAAGGAGAAAAAAAATCGAACGCTTTCTTAAAATCTGGAAAACGAATTTTATAATAGAAACTTTTGTGAGCCCTACTTTGCATGGTCCATGAGGCATATAGTCTCTTAGCGAGTGAGGGAATGAAAGCCGTTGGAAACAGCGCTCCAGTTTCAGTTTTGGTTTCGTTCTTCAAACTAATATCGGTTCCGGATGACCCTCAAAGCTTTAGATAAGAACAAAAATTATAAAGAATAATTTTTTGCTATTAACTTGCTTTTTTGTTATATTGGTCGAGATCAGTTTTTCTTTTTAAATTTATACCTCATATAAGTAAGCATAAAATTCAGTTGGAAAAATCTTAGATGAGCCCATTTCCAATTCTGGGCATTGCTACATTCACAAATACATCCGAACATACATAATAAATATATGTTGACATACATAAATATTAACTTAGATAATGCCTAGCACTGTTGGCGATCCAAACATAAATAAAAGTAGAATGGTCTATGTTCTTGTTACATGCAGTGATAAAATTAAGAGATGCTACTCTTAAGATAAAGGATATTTTATGAGAAAAGAATTCGTTTCTGACACCTTGCCATGCAACAATCGTTTTACATGGAAGTAACCACAGTGCACCTTTTGGCTAAAACAAATATGTAGTCATGTTAAACAAACAATAGCAATAGATACCAAAAGGCACTAGAAAATATTGTTTTTGTTGTTGCAACAGTAATTCAGCCAGCTCAAAGGACGCTACCACTAGATAGCGTCTAGTGGCGATCTGGTTCTCATTTTACTTCAGAGAAGGGTTTTCCAAAAGCGATTGAAATCTCGATATGATGATGTCCCCCCCTTTTTTTAAAAATATGTTATTCAAATTTAATTTTGTTGGGATAACGTAAACAAAGTTTTATTTCTTTCATAATGTTACTTATATAAGTTTATTCCATACTCGATGACGTTAGTCACTTAAAAGAGAAAACATTTTACCTTATCCCGTAGGCCCAACGACGAATGCGAAAAAATTCAAGTTACAAAAAGGAGTAAGGCCCGGTTTTTCGGTAGTTGGTTAGGCTAAGCTTAAACTAAGTTTTCTTGAAATTTAGTCAAATTCAAACTACCGTTGACCTACAGAACAGTTTTTCAGTCACAGTTTAGGGCACGCTTTTTTGCACGGTAACATTGGTTTTTCATTATCTAGATAATTTGTAGAACAGAAGCAGAGGAATTTAGTTTTTCCAACAAACTTGGAAAAAATATTTCTCCAGCCTTCAACAAATATATAGTGTCTGCAGAATATTTGATATCCATCATTACTCTCAAACCTAGAGCTGTCAGGTTATATATTATTGATATTCAACATCATTCTCCAATCGCTATCCAACCATGGAGAGATTTTCAGAAATTTATAGTTCTCAAGTGATAATCAGGCACATTCTCCAGTTGATATCCTACATAGGATCGAGGTACATAATTAGTTAAACTTATAAACTTATACGGAAAAACCGGGCCTAAAAGTATTAAACTTGGCGAAATAGAAGGAAAATTCAAAGTGTGATGCGTTGTCCCACAGGGTTTGATCATTTATCTCAAGATATACATACATACATACATATTTACCTGCATATCATCATAACTAAAAAGCCACTGGAAAGAGAATAACAAAGCTCGCCACTACTGCTAATTTGCGGTTTGTTGTTTTCCAACTTACCTGTAAAGAGAAAATGAAAAAAATTGTAAAATACCGGACAAATTTCTTCATTTCAGATTGCATAAAAAAGAAAAAAAATTGTTGAAGATAATACTGAATGCTTCGCATTGAGCTCATTAGTTAAGTTGCGAGCTGACCATGCAGAAGTACGGCATTTCTCCCCCACCTGAAGGCAATTACTAATAAGGTTTATTAGAGTTGGTAAAAGTGCAAAAAAAAGTCGAATCAGAGAATAGCAAAAATCCATTGTAGGATCGTGAACAATGGCAAATTTAATACTCAACTTAGCTTGGCTTAATCATTTAATTTAGCCATCAAAAGGCATATTGGAAAATAAAGGAGTAATCCATTGAAATATTTGTTTATTTTGAACTCTATGTTTATATATTTTATTAAATCTGTAAAATACTCAAGCACTAGTCAGACTTTATTTCAAGCACTTCGTATAAAAGGTTAAATATGTATGTGCATTAGACTGGGTTGGTCCCCATACAAAAAAAGAAAAGTTGCTAATGTCCGCCCTAAATTTAAAGATTATGTTGAGAGGGTTTCGGAAATTTTTTGTTTTATTTTTTTTGATCCTTCGTAATACAGCCGAAAAGGTTTTTTCGTTGTAATTTGGTTATTTGGCGTCCGATTTTTAAAATTGATATGTCATTATATTGGCCTTGAGAAGCTTCACATTTCCGTTTAATGTCCTTTTAAGCTATGAAGTCATTTTCACATGATTAGGTCAGCTAATGTATGCTTTTTTCCTTACCAAACGAAAGTACTTAAAAATTCAAGAAAATGTTGCTTTGAAAATAATAAACAAAGAATTTATAGCACTTTCAATATTTATTGCAACTGTTATTTTACCTGATTCTTATTATACTTAGACCTGAAACTCATTATATTTTTGGAGGAAATATGAATAGGGGAAGTCAAAGTAAATAAGTGAGTCAAACCTGTTGTTTCGTATTTATAATAATAACGCTATGCGACAAAATCAACTTTTTTTCTGGGTATTGGACAAAGTATTGGCTTAAGTAAACAAAGTATAAGAAAGTGTTTCTATCGGAACCCGCCTATGGAAGCAGAGGTAGAGGGCAGCCCCCACTCCGTTGGAAGGACCAGGTGGAAAACGATTTAAACTCCCTTGGTGTGACCAATTGGCGCCGGTTGGCGGAGCGAAGGAGCGACTGGCGCGCCTCGTTGGACGGCCATAACCGTTTAGACGGTTAAGCGCCAATTAAGCAAGCAAACAAGCAAACAAAGTACTATCTCCGTTTTTCGAAGTTAGCCTCCAAAAAATAGATATCGGCTTACAAAGTTCGAAGTTCAAAATTCTACATTTCGAAATTTTATTTTTTTGTTAACGCATTCAGCAAATTGAAAGAGTGAAAATGTGGGCGTGGTCCACTCTTTTCCCTTATTTGAAGGGCTGAATTCTTCTTTTTGAGAAATTTAGTATAACAGCTGTTATACGAGGTGAAAAGTCAGACTCTGACTTCTGAATACAGTCAAGGCCCCATTACTGATACTTAGCATAGACTTGACTTGACTTGGCGTAAACTTGGCAACTTAGCCTTGATTATACTCCACTTAGCGCATACAATCTGGCATCATAATCAATAAATGTCTATTTGTATGACAAAATGTCAAAATGAAATGGAAATAAGCAAATGGCATCTCAAAATGTAAACGTCACTTAGAACTTCCCTGCAAAAACGCTCCACGTCATTTTACTAGTCATTTTACGGTCATTGTGACTTTCTGCAGCGGTTATATTCATAGTCACGTTTGCATGGGCGTGATTAACTTTTGTGACCAAATTTTCCGTTTCGTTCCTATTAATGTGATCGTGCATTCCGCTCCCACTTATAGGATGTGAGCATAGCACTGTGCTGCTCACACACGTCACAATGCTCGTCAAATGGCGGTCATTTTTCCGTCATTTCACTCTACATTTTCGAGTCATTTGACAATCAATTTTACTGCGGTTTTACCATTTATATAACCGCCATATAACGTGAATTTTACCTGCAGATTTACTTTACCTGAAGCAGCCATATGAATAAAATATGAACCAAAAAAATTTAATTTTCAATATTTATTATTTTCAATATTATTATATATGTACATGAAATTGGAACTTATATTAATACAGTTCATACAAAAAAGAAGTAAGTACTTTAATAATAAATAAACTCGCTTAATTGGTTTTTGTTTTCCAATTGAAATCTTTTCTAAGCGAGCAGAAAATAATTTTAAGCTTTAGAAAAAAAGTCCAATAATTTCAATAATCTACAACTTAAAGCTCAGTAGAAATTCAGATTAGGTTTACTCTTTTTTCAGATCGAGAATATTCAAAGGTGTCGTGGAATCCGATTGCTGTCGTAATTGAATTTGAAAGTAATAAAGTAAAGTATGAACTTAAAAATGTAGGACTAGTGATTGAGTCTTATTATTGTTCTAAATCTTATCATTCAATTCCAACAGCAATCGGATCACGACATACCTTATTATATATTTACATGAAATTGTAACTTAAATTAATAAGTTGATATAAAGAAAAGTAATTATTTTAATAACAAATAAACTCGCATTATTGGTTTTTGTTTTCCAATTGAAATCTTTTCCAAGCGAACAGAAAATAATTTTAAGCTTTAGAAAAAAATCCAATTACTTGAATCAATTTAAAACTTAAAGCTAAGTAGAAATTCAGATTAGATTTACTCTTTTTTTCAGATCGAGAATATTCAAAGGTGTCGTGGAATCCGATTGCTGTCGTAATTGAATTTGAAAGTAATAAAGTAAAGTATGAACTTAAAAATGTAGGACTAGTGATTGAGTCTTATTATTGTTCTAAATCTTATCATTCAATTCCAACAGCAATCGGATCACGACATACCTTATTATATATTTACATGAAATTGTCACTTAAATTAATACAGTTCATATAAAAACGAAGTAAGTATGTACTTTAATAATAACATAAAAAATATATTAATTGCTTTGAGCTATATTGCTGCAGCGTCGTCTAAGTGGCCAGCACTGTAGCAAAATATTGTTATATTACATTATATTATATTCATAATAATTCAATGCTCATAAAGCTTAAGCGTTTTTTGTTTTAAATTTACTGTCAAATTTAAATTTTAATAAATTTCACACTTCAAACGCAGCCGCAACAGCCTACACTAAACCAGTAAAAAAATACATAATCCTTTTTCATGTTCAATCAAAAATTTTTTAAGCTCTCGCTGCGGCAGTCAAACGTTCTTTATCTATACTGCGCCGTCGTCTTGTTGGTCAATCGCGCGCCGCAATAGCCATTGGTGGGAATTGACATTCATCATAAAGTAGCGAAGGCACGGTCCTGCGTAAGCACATCGCTGACCTGTGTTGGCAAAAGATATGATGATACTGTCTTCGATAGTTAGTCGGAACAGCCGCTACTCGGCGAAGTAGAGATGACCGTTGTGTCGGTGGCAGCAGTTACAACAGCAGTTTCTGACTTTGCATCATCCGCAAAGTGTGATGAATGCTTCTCTGCCTTTTCCAATTGCCTGGCGGAAGCAATTTTTGCTACTTGTAAAGCTAAAGCTGTAATGTAATAGATGGGTTAAAATGGTTTTCGTATGTTATTCAATAACTCACCGTCTAATGCTATCATCACAGCCTTCTCATCGATTTTGAATATGTGTACTGTTTCAGTATTCAGACCCAGTTCGTTTGGTGCATTATTTTCGATTTGATGTAACATTTTCAAGTCTCGTATATCATGAATATGTAAACTATCCGTTAGGCTCGTTCGATTCATTCGTATACTGTGTATATTTGAGCCGTAGACGCAATGGCAGATATTTTGATTCTTTTTGAAGTGTAACATTTGTAAACAGTTGGGTTTCTCTGCTGTCAACATCACCCCTTAGGGAGCTATTGAAGAAACGCTCGACCAAGATAATATGTTGCGATTTACGCGCATAGATATCTTCCACCTTGTCACAGTTATTGATGGACAAAATGCGAAAGTCATCTTTACCATCCAATACGGAAATTGAACTGTAGAGGAAGAAACAATTTATAAAATTTAATAAAATCAAAAATAATAGTTGTGCTAAAAAGGGGTAAAGTATTGTATGTTAAAGTATGGCAAAGTCTCAGCGGCTTTGTCCTGGTGAGTGAATGATAAATACCATAGATTGTTGCAGCAGATAACTTTAAATTTGGATTAGCGATAGACACCTCGTAGGTTTTGTGATGGCTGGTGCGGTTTTCGCAGTTCTGTGTGTTTTACGTTTTACTATTTTTTTTTTGTAGGTAACGCCTCTGTTTACATCTGTTGTGACTTTGGATTACGTATTTTCGGAGGTCGTCCTCAAACTTTATCCTGCCCTGTAACTTAAAAATTTCTGCAAAACACGATTTAAAATAAATATCTCCTTGCCAAAGATATGTATATGCATTACCGAATAAAGCAACGTTCACAACTTTTAGTGCTGACAGTGCTTTTTTTCCGCCTCCGCCAGCCCAGTTAAAAAGGTCAAGCAACTCGTCAGTGAAAATGTGCTTCATCACACTGCCAAGTTCGCCGGACGAGCCCTTGAGAGAAAAAAAATATGTAATCTGCAAAGAGCGTTGCAACTTATTATAAATATTAAACCAAATATAAATAGTGGAAAACTTACTACCGCGTCTTCGAAATTTTTCTCCAATATCTTCTCTTCGAAGTCAAAGAGAGCATCGATGGACTTCATTGGCAGCATCACAGCTAGATCAGCGTGGATATCCTCCCCACTTTCACCAGTAATTCTGCAGACCATTTTGTGTACTCGCTTGACTAGAACCTTGGACTCCCGTACTACTTTCTGATGCGCCATCACATCAGTTTTGGGAATTGCCTAAAGTTTAAATATATGTATATAAATATAAACGCTTGCTTTATAATTAGTAAATGCTTACATTTTCTTCCAAGCTCTCCAGTCGCCTTTCAATGTTTGTTTGCTTCTCAGGTATTAAACGAAGCATAGCCATAATATCTGTTAAAATAAACAAATTATTTTGTCATTGGATTTATTATTAATAAAGTCTTTTTTTTCCTAAGATTACCTTTGTCTGGCTCCGACATTACAGATGTTGTTGGAGTTTCATTTGAAAAAAGTTCGCTTTGGTTGCGAATTGGCACTGGCGGATCAGGTGAAGACTTCCTCAGGTTTTCTGCAGCCTGCACAGAGGAGATTTCTGTACAGCCACTAAACAATAAATCCTGGCTGCAATGCATCGCATCCTGCAACGGCGCTATATCAGTAGCATTATGCGGTGGTGTAACTGTTATAAAGAGTTTTTAAAAATTTTAAAATGATAGAAACAGGGGATTACTTTAAATTTATAAATATATATAAATTGATTTGATTACCTTGATTTTCACTGCCATTAAAATTAGTTGAGAGCTCCAATTTTCGTCTCTTCACAGCCTGAGAATTAGTGGATGCCGTTTCGTCACAAAAGTACGAAAACTGACTGTGATGCATTGGTTTAACTAAAGGAAAGATATTGGGTAAGAGATTGCGTGTATACAATTATCTTTAATTGACATAGCTACCTTTATTTGAAGGAAAGGCTGGTATGGTTGGTAAATTTAGAACCTGGGTTGCTTTTAAAATTTTGCATTTGAAAACCTTGCTGTGCTGAGGTTGTGAAACTGAAATAATGAGAATGTGTGACGAAAATTGTATATAAATAAGAACATTTTGACACTTAACTACCTTGTTTTCTGTTTTCCGCTCGAGAAGTGGATGTTGCCGCTCGTGAAGTGAACGGCACAGCCTCCATATTTTCACGTATAAATTTTATTTCTCAAAAAAAAAAACAAAGTAAATCAAATTGTTAGAAAAGTTCAAATGAAGGTAATTGTTAAGTTAGTTCAAGTATAATTAGTTTACAAACTCATGAAAGAGGTGGTGTAAAATTGGAATTAAAATATAACTAGATTGGAAAGGTATGCAAAAATATTTATATTCAATATTTCGTTTCGGAATTTGTAATGGCTGTTCACTTAAACCGCTCGCAAGTAAGATACCAAGTGCAGGAAATGATTCGACAGGTTCGGAGAAGTAACTACTTATTTCTTTAAAATTATACCCGATAGCTAGCTCTTCTCCTAATTCCATACGAATATCTGTCACTTTGAATGGTCCCGTATCTCGATTATAACAAAATGAATCTTTTTCTTTTTTAGGATTAATAATAAAACTGTCAAATTTAGATTTTTTTTCTTCGATTAAGCTTTTTCTTTCTTCAAGTCGTAAATATAACTGTTGCAAAATGTTAGTGGGGGACTTTATAAGTTTCTTTAAATGCTGCATATAATTTTCAAATTTGTAGGCTGAAAAAGAGTCTAAAGGACCAATTTCTTTTGCGCAGTCTGCTAAATGCAATAAGCCATGAATATTAAAACTAATTTTATGGTCCCCGTAAATATCTCCAAATAAATTTACAAATTCCGAGAGTAATTGTTGCGCAGCGTTATTTTCTGACAAATACGATTTTTCGGAGGAGAGAATGCGTATACTGGTATGTAATAGAAGGAAATGGTAGTACAAATCATTATCAACACAATCCTTTAAAATAAATATTCCCGAGTACAGTAAGAACTGTCTATATTCTGTAGACTTCCAAATTTTCATGTTATTAAAATGTCTGCAATTTCTCCCAAATTCAGACGGCACCCACGCAAAAACTAAATTAAACTTATCGTTCATAATACTAATGTTAGAGTTATTAAATAAAAGACCGAGCAACTTCTTAGCTACACCTAAATCCACAAGATGCATGGGATCTAGAGGAAACTGAGAAACCATTCCAAAATTAGCTGCTTCTAAAACATTTCCTTCTTCCCGAAAACTCAAACTGTGGTGTGCCTGATCGTTCCTATTCTTGAATGAAAAATCGGTTCTTAATACGCTGGAATCTTTACAAAAGCACACTGTTTTGTTCAAAGTTTTCCCGACTTGACAACACTTAGGGCAGCCATTATAAGCGTTGTGGTTTTTAACCCCCGTAATAAAAGCTCGCGCGGACGAGTCACAAATAAATAAACGATAGTCAAACTTTTTCGAGACTGGATGCCCTAAACCGACTTTTAAACCATTTTTTCTTAATAATACTACTTCGTTACAAAATTCTTCCATAAAATCATTTACGTTAAGGGGTTTTTGTTTCCATGAGAAGCAGGCAATAGTAAAAAGGGGTTCTTTTGGAAAATCTGCGATTGACCCAAGAATCGGCCACAAAACTTTTTTTGAGCTATTAAACACGTTCAATCCGTCTATTCCAACATCTATTAAAACCTCGTCTTTTTCATTCAAACATGGAAACGATTTAGATTCAAAATACGCTTGAATACCAAAATACGCGAACTCTCCACCCGAAATATTTTTTACAACCAAATTACTTATGCTTGTCTGGAACAAAGTTTGTGCGCACAAAGGAAATTCATTGTAGCCCATTTTGTTTAATGCTACAAGTAATTTACTTATATGCGATTGACAAATGTTGCATTCCATTGCCCATGATTTTAATATTTTGAACTTGGTATCCAAACTTGGACGAAATTCGTTTTCATTTTCTGAGCAGGGGTCTGAATCAGAAAATGAAAAGGAATTTTCTGGGCAATAATTTGGCGTAATGGCGAAAGCTCCGCTCTTTTCACTTTCCATCTCAGCAAATGAACATAAACGCTTATAATTTTCCGCGCTTTGCTCACACTCTTTCTTTTGTTTGCTCACTTCATTATAAACTGAACGCTTCATATTGTATATTTCCGTTTACTAACCAGTTGTATATTTTGAATTATAAATGATTCCTATATGTCACCAATAACGAAAGTGATACTAAAAAGAAAAAGGGAACAGAAGACAATTATTTCAAATTGTCGTTAAAAGAAAAAGATTGAAAAAAATGTGTATGCCTAGATCACGTTGAACTATGGGAAAGTAAGTATTAGCTTTAAAAGAGTCAATTTACTATAAGGTTCATTACTTTTTTTTTTAACTTCTACATATCAAAGCTACCTTCGCCACCAGAAAGAGTTACTATCGTCTCCTACGCCGATGACTGTACAATAATGGCCACAGGCCCGCAGATCGATGAGCTGCAACAGAATAAACGGCTACCTCCCTGATCTCTCCAGTTTTTTCGCCTCGCGAAACCTTGCATTATCACCAAATAAATCCTCTGCGACCTTATTTACAACATGGACGTCACAAATGTTGACCATTTTGAACATCCACGTCGATGGCACTACGCTACCGACTGTCCTACACCCCAAAATCTTGGGTGTGACGCTTGATCAGGATCTATATTTTGGTGACCTTGCAGCCGCAATTGTACCGAAAATCCAGAGCCGTAATAAAATCCTCAAATCTTTTGCTGGCAGTACTTGGGGAAAAGATAAAGAAACGCTCATTACTACTTACAAAGCAGTTGGCCAGCCGATTACGTGCTACGCGTCACCCATATGATCGCCAAGCCTAAAAATTACCCACTGGAAGAAACTACAGGCCTGCCAAAATACTGCTCTCAGAATCGCCACGGGCTGTCTTCTTATGTCCCCAGAACACCATCTACATAATGAGAACTCAGCCGTATGAAGCCAAAAAACACAAGCAGGTCCTCAGCGAACTCCATAAACAGGCGTCGGACCTTTATGCCGGGAATTGCCCGGGGAATCCAGTACTTAAAGAAAATTATCCCAAACTCGCGGAAGAGGAACGCATACTTCTCAGGGAAACGCGTGTCACTCTTGCTCAACTTCGTTCTGGATGCTGTAACAGGTTAAACTCTTACCTATCCACAATCAACCCCGACATACAAAATGTATGCCCCGCTTGCAATGTGTCCCCACATGGCACCAACCATTTCTTTAATTGTAATGTGGAACCAACGCCTCTAACACCCCTCACATTATGGTCCACCCGTGTTGAAACGGCAAGTTTCCTTGGACTCCTGTTAGAGGATATTTATGACAATTTGTGACTGGTCGCACCTATTGAATGGGGCGAAGCACTGCTACAAAAACATATAGTTTTCATATCACTAGTGATTTAATTGTCTGAAATTTTTGCTAATGCGATAGTTGAACAAATGTGCATATAACTCAATGCTTGTAGGGTACAATGTTCTGATAACTGATGAAACTCACACTGTTGGGGAACGGACCTAAAATAATTGAACTTTCAATTTGACATTTTCATATAATCAAAGTTCGAAGTCAGCTGCTTTATATTATATTATATTGCAATACAGTTGAAAAGCAAGAAACAGCATAGGAGTAGCTGAAAATTAAAAAAAAAAGTTGAAATGGCTTCTAAAAAAAAGATTAAATTGATGCTTCCGCCCGTACCTTGTCATCGGAAAGAATGTAGCGCATTATTCGGTGATCATCGGAAACTTTGAAACAAATAATTCTGTGGAAATCAGAAGACATGTATGTATATTATCATGGATACTATACTGCGCTTCTAATAAGAAGAAAATATGAATGTGAACAAAATCCTAGTATACCTAAATGTAGTGCGCTACCTACGCTAATAGACAAACTGCCCGAACTAAAGAATAATTTTTTATGTGAATGCCTCATTTGAGTATGAAATTCAAAAATCACCAAATGATACCATACCAAAAGTACAATGCAATTGGAGTATATGTCGTAGGTTGATTGAGCACATTCAAACAGAAAGTTTGTGGCATGCCACATTTGTGGTGAAATTTTCCGTACTAAAACTACACTGTTTGATCACCTACGTAGACAACTGGAAAATAATAGTAAGTTTATATACATATAAAGTTTACTGGGAGTGTACCATACAATGTTCCTAACGAAATTATATATATCTGTGGCAACCTATTGATGTTTGTAGAAGAGGAAACTAGCTACACATAACATGAATGTGATATTTAAGCTCATTAACTAAGATCTGTTCAAAGTCCGCCAATACTGTTTTTCATATCCTAGAGCACATGGGTTCATAGAAATGTGCTAAGTTATGAAGACTAGCCGTTTATGGATTGCCACAGATATGTATGGGTCACCAAACATTTCACATTGGTTTTATTTACAGCGCATGAATTTCAATGCAATCAGTGCTTCGAGTATTTTGCAACGGAAAAGTTACTACGTTCACATTTCTTAAAACATGTAAATTGCTAAAAGTGAAGTTTTTGCAATATATCGTCTTCAAGTTCATTATCATTTCTTATATTTTTAGCACCAATTTGTGTTAATAATCATGCAGCACCTACGTCTTTGTTAGAGAATATCAAATATGATGCCATGCTATTGTCACAAACTTCGGAAGGTTCATCAACCAGCGGCTGTAGTAACACTAATACACGTTCGAACAACGCACAGGAGTCAACGCCTCGCACGATAACACCAAATCCTTATAATGGTAAGGGATTAGCTTTTCGCATTCATTATAATATATATGTTTTTTTGTCAGATTGTTAATTTTGAAAATATTTGCCTGTCTATTATTGCAACTCGTTGTAGTGCTTAACGTACACGAAAGTGTTAACATACCCACAAAATTCAAAATAACTTTCATTTACAAATCAGAATTATGCAAATATGCCTACCAACGTTGTTTTACCTTTGGCCGCTGCCTCTAAAATGGTACCAGTACCAGAAACTTTAATGAGCCCGTATGTATGCCCCGCCGTTGTGGCACAACGTGTCACCGTCAACGCAATTAATACACAATTGTAAAATTCTAAAACACATAAAAACAAAGGTGATTTCACTCAAATGTCAATAATTTTTCTTTTTTCTAAATTGGCAATTTCAAAATTAAAGATAAATATTTGGAAAATTTTAGGTTTTTCATTGTTATTTATGTTGCTGTTGTTGTTGTAGCGATAAGTTTGCTCCCCGAAGGCTTTGGGGAGTGTTATCGATGTGATGGTCCTTTGCCGGATACAGATCCGGTACGCTCCGGTAACATTTATATGGCCACATTAAACCTTCAGAATATCCCTCCCTCCTCCCCCCAAGTTCCATGAGGAGCTTGGGGTCGCCAGAGCCCCGTCTGTTAGTGAAACAGGTTTCGTCACGGATAGGTGAGGTTTACAATTGGGTTTGGAGAAGCTGTATATTGCGCTGGCAACCTGAAGGGTTGCACTACACAGCCCCTTGAATCCGGTATTTTAGTCGCCTCTTACGACAGGCATACTTACCGCGGGTATATTCTGAAGCCCTAACCCGCTTGGTGACCCAGAGCCTCCTCATATGATGTTGTCAATGTACATACTTTTACACCATATAACAGGACGTGTACGATAAGCGACTTGCAGAGGACGATCTTGGTTTGTCAAAAGAGGACTTTACATGCAATCACCTACTCAGTGCAAAGTTGGAAAAGGTTATATCAAATCAGTGGAATGGAATATCACCCTATCTCGGTTGCCGTTTCGAAAACATCAGAAATTGAATTGAAATTTGAAATTGGGCGTTATACAACATTTCTGCGATAGGACGTTTTCGAAACGACGCGTCTTGACATCAGTATTAATAATCCGAAGGCGGAAAATTAAAATTTTAACTCGTTCAAAAGATATTAACGAAAAACCGAAAAAAGACCCACGGGTACCTCCGAAACCGGGGGTGGGATCTATAGTATTTCTGCGCAGAACATCTTTCTGCGTTGGCAGCCTTCGGTCGCGCTTATAAAAAATAACCCTGGGCTACGCCATGCCAAGTCCGGGTGTGTGGTATAACCGTGGCTACCGCCACGGTGATGCACAATTTTTTTTGTGGGTACAACACAACAACAACCACATGAAAATCGCCAACTTCAACTGCAAATATCTCCGGACAGAGATGAAATTTTTCTTTTCCGCCTTCGGATTATTGTTCTCGAGATTAATACGCGACACCCTCTCGATATTTTTGGTAGCGTATTAGCAGTCGACCCCTCAACTAGACTATTACCGTATACTCAATATATTAACACATAAATTAAGTGAAACTGGGCGCGAGGAGCAGAGTTAGCAAATTGAAAATGACATCACTTTATAGTTATAAGAAAATAATGTATGAAATTACCATTTTCTTAGGCAAGATATTATTTAACACCCGGTACAGCTTGAGATTAGAATTAATGAAATATTATCTCTAGTTGGAACTGCACTAACGATTTTTGACTTTACAGTTTACAATTGGGTTGAAGTGAAGACGAAAATGTGGGCGTTAAATTTAGGTAAACCAGTCACAGTTCCCCCACTCAATGAGGCCATGGCAATAGAGCTAGGAGCTAGTTTGCTTGGAGAGGCGATTATATTTGTGATAGGCGCTGTAGTGCTGATATTTGAATCCCGATAAACGAGAGAAAATAATAAAAATTATATCTTTTTATTATTCCTCAGTCAATCCAATAATGAAGCTAAAAAGCAAGAACAGTTCAGGCAGGAAAAAGTAGAGCTTGCATTAACACTGGCTGAAATGGGTTTCCGCTTAGAGCGGCAAGACGCAGAAATAAGAGAGATGACTAGAGCGCTGGCCGATTTAGGTAAGTGTAAAAAAATAATCCTTTTTCAATTGTAGTATTGTGTATTAATTTTGCTTCCATGTATAAAATAATTTTCATTAACTCGTGTTGTATAATTTTTAATTTAGCTGATATTTTTTTTTAATTGGCACTGAACAGTTTAGACGATTTTGGCCTGTACCAACAAATACACGTTTCTCTTTCGTTATTACCGTTGGCTCTTAGTAGCACTAAGGGGAGGAAATGGTTTTACAATACCTCAGCATGTTCTCTGTTTGAAGAAGTGGTTTCTAATCCTTGGTATGACTCGCAATCAAGATACCACTTTATGGCTCAGAAGTTTCAATGTGATCCTATTAATAAATCCTTCCCGAGTTGGTCGGGCTTTTACCTTAATGTTACTTGTTACCCAAACGTGCTGTATGTATATCAGGCACAACCCCATAAACATCGGTAATACTCCTCAAAACCCGTACTCTCTTATATTATGTCGAAGTGGCTGGAAACACTCTCCCAAGCTTCATCTTGCACATTGGTGGTCCAATTTGAGTACTTCAAATAAAAATGAAATTATGTCCACAAATTTAGTTTAGTGTTGTTGTTGTAGCGATAAGGTTTCTCCCCCTGACCCGCTGGGGTCATTGTTATTTATAATAATTCGTGTTATTGATATTGAAATTGTTTTAGATAATAAACTCAATTCACCAAAGATGCGTAATCCATTTTTGATGAAACAAAATACCACAGAGCGATGCAGTCCTAATATGAGTCCGCGTCGCGGTAGTAGCACGTCAAATATGTTGTTACAACATAATAATTTATCGAACAGAAATCGGCATTTAACGATTTGGCTAAGACATGCACTATGCTGACCAGTCAGGTATATGTACGCCTAACCAAAAACATGCGGAGAATATTTTCTGCACTGGAGGCATTTGGCAAAATTTTCATGGCATCCGTGTATTCTAAAACTGTTTACTTACCGGAATATTTGATTTTTAAGTGGTACTTCTTCACTGGGTCCCTCCGCAGAATTTTTTTGAATTAATTTGTAAATTTTCCCACCGCTGAGCTGATGCGCACTTGAAATCAAAATTGGAATTAGAAGAAATAAAGTCGAAGAAATAAAATGGCGCGCAACTACGGCTGACAATTTTCAAATTTCACCATCTATATGCATATAATGTGAGAAAAAGAGTGAGATAATAAATATAAAATAAATATTTCATCATGCTATTTCATTCTCTGAATTCTATGTTCCGAATTCTCACACGTACACTGGGTGTGTTTGTGGCTGTCAAAAAAATCAAGTGAATGTGTGCGTTTTTGGTCACACGATTTTTGCAGGGTTACATAGAAAATCAAAATTCAACAGACTTCTAAGTCAAGTTAACTGTTGCTAAGTTTTGAGTGATCAGTAACATGCAATGTTCATTTAACAGAACTGTAAGTGAATGTTCTCAAGCCAAGTCAAGTCTATGCTAAGTATCTGACTTTTCACCTTTACTTTTTCAATTTGCTGAACGCGTTAACAAAAAAATAAAATTTCGAAATGTAGAATTTCAAACTTCGAACTTCGTAAGCCGATATCTATTTTTTGGAGGCTAAGTACGAAAAACGGAGATAGTACTTTGTTTACTTAAGCCTCAATCTCTACAAAAAAGGGGGTTTTGTCCAATACCCAGAAAAAAAGTTGATTTTGTCGCATAGCGTTATTATTATAATACGAAACAACAGGTTTGAATCACTTATTTACTTTGACTTCCCGTACTCATGATATTTGGCATATCTTTATTAACTTTTCAATGCAAACCCTGCAATTTTTCCTCCAAAAATATCATGAGTTTCAGGTCTAAGTATAATAAGAATTTTACCTGATTCCCGCAGTTGCAATAAATATTGAAAGTGCTATAACTTCTTTGTTTATTATTTTAGTAATATGGTTTCAAAGCAACATTTGTTTCTTGATTTTTTAAGTACCTTCGTTTGGTAAGGAAAAAAGCATACATTAGGGGGGGTAAAATTTTGTTAGCTGACCTAATCATTTGAAAACGACTTCATAGCTTAAAAGGACATTAAACGGAAATATGAAGCTTCTCAAGGCCAAAATAATGACATATCAATTTTAAAAATCGGACGTCAAATAACCAAGTTACAACGAAAAAATATTTTCGGCTGTATATCGAAGGATCAAAAAAATAAAAAAAAATGTTTCCGAAACCCTCTCAACATAATCTTAAAATTTAGGGACGGACATTAGCAACTTTTTTTTTCGACCCAGTCAAATTTGCATGATGTGGAAATAAAATGGTTTATTTATTTAACAATTTGGGTAAATAGAAACAACGTGACGTCAGGACGTACAAGGCGACAGCGTTTTCTCTTCAAAGCCTTTTCTCATGAGAATGGCATTCGAATCCGCACTCCTGCGATGGTTGAGCTGTTACGAGCACATTCAGCATAGTGTATTCTTTGTACAACACATAATTTGTACGTAAGTTTGTATCAAAGCTACAATGCGACTCCCTTTCGTACCATTTCTTTACCATAATGCTGTAGAAGATAATTCTAGCAGCAGAGCTAAACCCTGATAGTACAATCTAATATAAGAGCGTATGCTGACGATATTGATATTATTGGCCTGAATTAACGCGCTGTGGGTTCCACACTCTCTAGACTAGACAAATAAGCAAAATAAAAGCGGACTTGACATCCAAACGAACCAGCGCATTCGAGACTGTAAAAGACTTCATCTCTTTGGGAACCAGCATTAACAATAAAAACAATGTCATATGAGATGGCTGTTGGGGTGTTCGAGTCCTGTCCGTAATGCCGATCGCGAGTATTGAAGGAGGTTTAATGATGAGCTGTATGAGCTATACGCAGGCATGACGATAGTGCAGTGAATAAAACTCAAAATTTCGCTGGCTAGGTCACCTTGTGCGAATGTACGAAGACGTTCCGGCCAAGAAAATATTTTAGTCGCCACCGCAGTTTGGAAGTAGAGGAAGGGGAGACCTCCACAGAGTTTGCAGAAGAAGGTGGAGGAAGACTTGCCCTCCTTTGAACATAATGTAAAAGCGTCCTGAGCTACTCCCAAACAAAATTACCTTCTTATCTATCAGAAGAAGAAAAATAACCCTAAGCGGATGCCAACACCGGCTACGTCATCCACAATATCGATATTAACGAATCAACTAATACGACTGCATCACTGTTTTTTACCTCAAATTGATGGAGTTATAACTTTTGATATAAAGGTATATATAAATTAGAGATAGTAAAATAATTTATAATATTACAATAAACAAGTGTATCATTATTTATTCATTTTTTCGACTTATTAATCGATTTACATATGGAAGGATGTTATGCATTTTCTTATAAAAACATGTATTTTTATAAAAGTTTTTATCTTGTATATCAAACAAAACGTTTGACGTTTTTATAGATTTTATAGTATTTAATTTTTTTTGTTTCGACAAGTGTATTTATTCTACACTTTTACACAAACATTATAACCTTCATTAATTCCACTGATTATGTTCGCTTTTATGCAATTTTAAATGCATACGTGTGTCGCGCCCGTGACGCAGGACTTGCCCATTATGTATTTTTATACAACAAAAGAATAAAATGCATCCTGACAGCATTATTAATCTCTCATTTATATCAGAGATAGCACAAAAAACGTGAAATATTAATAACTGAATTCAAGAAATATATTCGACAGCTGCCTATTGAAATTTCCAATGCTTATCGAGGTCAATTGTAAATGGCAAATTGCCTATGACCATAACTAAAGCACAACTCAGCTCGTATGTAGGAAGCACTGTATCAATGATGATAATGGCACTTTGCTTTTGTTGCAACGCTAAAAAGGCCGAACGAGCGCTCATATATTTAGCAGTTAGCCGGTCAGTCGAATACTAAATAGTAAATTGAACAAAGCTCATAAGTACACAAAGGCATAAATGGATATTCAAGTGCCGCACACCTTGTGCTTGTCGCCTATTTGAAGGCTTGACAAACCGATGGCCAATAAATAATGTTCGATATTGTCTCTGCCCTTGCACTAGTACTCTGACCAATATTGCATGCAATGGATTCGCATACGCATATACAGAATAATTCTAGGGTGTTTGTAAGAATGGCAACTTAGCTGTAGAGCAGCTAGTGCTAGTGCTTATTATTAGAGCTGTGATCCTATATATTTCTTAAGTATCTTAACTACTAAGCCGGCCGATGGTTTTATACTGAGAAGGTTTCATGTGCACAGCTTTCAATTATAAAGATCAAGAGACATACGCACTGTGCTACGGTGGCCGGCATCACAGGGTTCCGGGACTGTTGTAATTTTATTTATGTTGGTACTTCTCCTAAGCAATACCGATAGTTAGTGATGATTACCTATGTCTAGCAGTACTCCCCGCACATTTTGGGTAGTTGTTTCATATTCTGCTTGCACATTTTGTATTTCTGATCACCCTAGAAAATATTCATAGAGATGTGTAATGTGCACATGTGTGTACGTTTGCGGCAATTTAATTTTAAAAAAAGTCACTGTAAATGGCACTTGCACTGTATCAACTCAGGTCGCACACATTTTCATGCTCCAGCACATGGTTAACCAAAAAAGAAAAAAATTGCTACCACAGGCAAAAACACATTTAGTTCCCCCGTGGGATGTAAGTACGATAAAAGAACTTACCCTGCCGGAAAAAGTATGTAATCGCAAAAATGTTACCATTTCAGCTTAGTATTTAAATAAAAACAAAATAAAAAGATTAAGAAATATAGGAAAACAAACGCCAACAAGAAAAATATTACTTCACAACTGTTTTATACCGTTTTTTGGAAAAAGGTCCCGGCGAAGCCCTAGTTAAGCTGAGAAATGTATGGTTCTAAATTTTTCCTTGAGTAACGACCCAGAGAGCACACGTCGGCTAAACACATACATACACATAACTGTTATTTAGGCAGAACAACACATGGAAATTAATTTACTATAAATACATCGTACGATACGTTTATTACTTCAATTAATTCTAGTCGGATATAGCAATAATTATATTAGGCCCACTTGCAGAACGGCAATGTTTGACAACTTTTTTAAATTAACTCAAGAGTTCAGTTCTTTTCGTAAGCCTTGGAGTTAAAATCATTTATAGCCTTTTCAATGTTGATGGAAAGTTTTCCTTTTTTGTATCAAAACATAAGAACCTTCTCATAATGCACACATTGGGACATATGGAAACTATTCAAACATTCTTATATTCGATTTCGCATATTCGAATAATTGCTGCAGAAAGTTTCTTCAAATGTTAAAGCTTCGATAACACAAAAAAAAATACTTGAAATTGAAATTGAATATGTTTCGTTTTAATCATTTTTTATTACAAACTATATCGTCGCTCCCAACGAAAACTAGCACGTTTCAAGCTATACAGCGGTGGTTTGTTTGACTGATAAATTGCTACTTCTATTCCTTCTTATCAACTATATTTATTCACCGTTGCGCCATCTGTTGCAAATCACTGATAATGCTGGATTTGTTTATTGTCAATTACTTTGTTTGACATTCCCAAGTGCTCTTGGTTTATTATCAATTGTTTTTGTTTTTGTCGTTGTTGTTGTCTGAAAAAATTTCTACTTACTATTCCAAAAACAAAATACAATTTTTCAATTATAGACAAATTAAAAAATAATAATTATCATTAGAAAAAATTATTGTTCTGGCCTTGAGCTCGAAACTTGAATCATTTATCAATAAGCCGATAAAAACAAAAACAATTGTTAATAAAACCGTTTAACTTAAAGATTTGATATGATATCCCAATAATCGTTGAGTTGCAATTATTCAAATCATCTAAAAAATCAACTATACAAATAGTGAAATTCGATTAATAGACGTTCAATAATCTAAACCCGATTTATACAAAATTTCTAATTGTTTTAAGAGCTATATTGTAAACGTTTAGACTATCTTATGCGGATTTACTGCATGTGTAAACATGGTGTAAGGGTACCTACTTAAATGCTAAGTAATTTCGCCTTGTAAGTTTTGTCCTTAAAATATGAATGAAATTCTTAGTATGTATAATCCAAATTAAGAGTATACTGGGAACATATTTTGTTCGCTGCACATTTTTAGCCACCACTGTTGTAGTAAATGTAGTTACTATTTTTTAGGCGACCTCATGGACTATAAAGAGGTGTTGACCGTTAGTGTTCCGTGGCTCGTAGTCTGGGTATGGAATTATCTTCTATTATTATATTTCCTTAACTTGTTCCAATGCTCCAGTCCTCCAACTTAAGAATCAAAGTCTACGGAACAAGTGCAGTATACGGACAATGCTGATATAAAAAACGAAAAATGGAGATCGATAGGTATTAATAAAAGAAACATAACGGTTAATTTTTTTTTATTGGGCAAACAACAACAACAAAAGTTATTAAAGGTCAAAGTTCATAATAAGCTTTTTTTAAATCTAAATTACTTCTAACGTATTGAACCGATTTTCAAAATTTTGACGTCGTTGAATATGTATTTCCAATACCTTTCATTTGATGTATATTTTAAGTATATAACTGCAAAGAATTTCCTGAAATAATATAATTTTTTAAAAAACATATCAAAATTTTTAAAAACTTATTTTTTTTTTTAATTTAATTGCTATATTAAATATATGAAAATATAGTTTGGTAGATGGGAAATAATTTAAGCTTTCATTTAAAATTATACATAATATCCTTAGTCCTATCAATGCAATACCAACTGTCGTGTTCCTGGTATACCAAAACTTAATTTTGGGCAAATTAACAGTAATTCTGCGCAATACACCTGGTATTTGTTTCCTTTATGTGCAGAACACCTTTCCGAGTTGGCGGCCTTCGGCCGCGCTTATTTAAATAACCCTGGGCTACGCCATGCCAAGTCCGGGTGGTTGCTTGAACCGTGGCAACATGCCACGGTACGCACTCTTTTGCGCGTTTTTAGGTACAGCCTAATAAAATTACAACAACCATGTTTTGAAAATGGCAATAAGGCCATACTGGCTTTATTTCAATATAAATACACATACATACATATGTACAAATAAATATGCGTAATTTACTTAGTAAATATAGCACTTTTAAACATCGAATTTTTTAAGTATTTTACGGGATAGGAATACAAACAGCATATCAAATTAAAGGTAATTTTACTACCTATACAATGAAAAATTTTGAAAATCGGTTGGATACTTAAAGAGAAGTTTAGATTTAAAAAAAAAACTTCATATGAACTTTGACCCTTAATAACTCCTGTTATTGTCATTTGCCCACAAACAACATTGTGTAGTTATACTCACCTTGACCATGTCTATCAATCCTCGTACTTAATTTTTTGATTTTGGAATTGTCCGTATACTGCACTTAAGCCACTCTGTTTAACGACTAGTTGCAGAATATATCACAGGCTTAGATTTATTAACGTAATTATTTGAGAACGGACGTGTTTGCTTTGTGCTGTGGGGTGCGCGCTTAGTATACACAACCAATAGTGTTAAAAGTATAAAATAAACAATTTATAAGAACGCTAATTTATAATAAACATTGCTATATACATACATAAAGTTTTACTGCTAAATCTATAAATAACTAAATATAAACATGAATTGCGTATTGTGCAAAGGTAAAATCGACCGCTCTGACCAAAACAAAATTGTATGCATTGAGTGCAATTGGATTTTCCACGACGTGTGTGTAAAAATGACGGCCGCTGAAAATGAGTACATGAAAGCCAAAAGTGTTAAATACCGCTGTAATCTGTGCTCCACTGCACGGCGAAACTCAATTCATCGAGATACTTTTATACCAGCCCAATTAACGCAACCACAAAACAAGCAAATAGCAGTGCAACAACATTGCAAGTCGAAGCCAAAGCCACCAGCCATAACCGGTTCTTCAGCTGAGCTACAACAAAAAACCTCAAGCAATAATAGCTGTGTTTTTTTTCACGTCTAAATACGTTTACGCTTGGACTGCAAAGCGACAAACTTTAAATTTAGAACTACTAAATTTCAATACGGATTATACTTAGATGTAACTGAAATATGTGTCCATGTTTCACCCTCTGCACTAATTCCATGTATTCTATGCGTGTCCATTTTTCGGTACACCCTGTAGCTATAGCTAGTTGTTTAACCACTGCCACTAGATGGGTCTCCTAAGCGTTATCTAAGCGAGGATAGGCGTTTTTTTCACGCGCAAACGAAACGTATACGCGTGTAAAAAAAAACACGGCTAATAATAATGCTCAACTGCCTAATGCGGCAGTTATGCGGCAGTTACTCACGAACGTACGTACCAAAAACGTGTCAGCTGACACGACCTATCTTATGAGTGTACAATGTAAACGAAAACTCACCGACGTGCAACGCCCGTACGTACGTAGCCCGGAACGCAGAAATAAAGCTGGAGACATTGGTGCTTTATCGGTAACCGTATCGGTAACCTTATAACAGCTGATTCGACCAACCTTATGAGAATCAATGCAATCGATTATTGGTGCCGCTAAGGTCGTAACCGTATCGTAGCAAACCAATTGGGTTTTGGTTTACCGTCGTAAAGATAAACAGCTGATTACGTTAGGGATACGGATACAGCGATACGACATACGGCACCAATGACTCCGGCTTAAAACAATTTTGATTTTTTCCGCAAGATCGTGTCAGCTGATCGCTCTCTCACTAGACAGAGTTGCCTAGTAAACTTTTGTGCGCTAATTTTTGACCGTTTACAGTTTCATGCAAAAACACTAATTAAAGTTTGAAAAATTGTGAAAATAATCCGAAATAATTATGTAAAAGTGCAGATTATAAATATGTAATCTATTTATATTTATTTAATATTAATTCCAGCCTTTTACAACATCAGAAATTAAATTGGAAAAAGCTGATGTTTGCATAAGCATGCATGTAAAATGGTCAATGGCAACAGTGCTTATCTGTAAACAATACACACACAAATATGTTATGTACATGTACACACACGCACACATTGATTCCTACGGGCTTGAGGGTTCGGTCAAACGTGTTTCGTACGACAAACGTCCGTACGTACGGCACACGTCGGTGGGTGATTGCCGCTTAATGATAGTACTGGTAACCATGATGGAACGATACAAGGTGGCAGCATGGTGACATACCTACAAACATAAATAAAAATTCCATGTATTTTGTTTTTGTAAATTCGATGGACAAATCGTACTGCGCCGAAAGTTGATGTATCAAATCAAATAAAAAAAGGGTATGATCAGCTGTCCCATGCTGCCACCTTGTATCGTTCCGCCATGCTGGTAACGAAAGTGCGGTAAATTCAGAAGAGAGTGATAACATAACTCTACAGATGTTATATAAAGAGATAATGCAAATTAAGCAAATGAACATAGATTTTTTGGAAACAATAAATAGTTTGAAAGGGGAAAACAAAACACTAAAAGAGAAAATCGCGAAACTTCAATGTAAGGTGAGTTCATGGTTCAACTATATACAGGTTGGCTCATCTGTAAAGCAACAAAATATGTCTGTTCAAATTGTCAAAATCTGTGTATTGGTGTTGGTGCGAATGGTATGGAATGGAAACATAAAACTTAGCAGTGTTTGTATGTGTAAGTAAAATGTTGCCAATGTGTTGGTTTCATTTTGAGTTTGTCATCTCCTTTTGACAATCCCTTCGACCATGCAATGACATAAATAAAATCAGCTGATGAGATGAGCCAACCTGTACATAATTGAAGCATGGGTGAGTTGGAGTGAGCAGAAACAGCTGGGGGCCTACTCTGTATTGCGATGCGAAAGAAAAAATACGCGAAATCGCAAAATCGGTACTCTGTATCTTGACATTCGCATGTATATTTTGAATTTCGCATTCACATTTTGCCCATTCGCAACTTTTCTCCCTTTTCGCATTGCCGGCACTCTGTAAAGCGAAAGCGAATGTCAAACAGCATTCATTTTCGCATTTTTCTTGCTACAAGTAATAGGCATTCGCATTGTTCAAATATGTAAGTATTAATTGATGATTTTATAAATTGATATCTTTATATTCATTTAAAAATATATAGGACAACTCAAAAAACAAAACAAACATAAAAGCAACAATTTGTAATCCTAGTGGACTTAAAATACATAAATAAATAACAATTAAATCGAAACCACTTTTTTATAAAGCATTTCTATTTGAAATCATGTCATTTTTTATTTGTTCTCTGATGCAACTAGCAATATTTCCCATTCTATGATTTTCCACGTTTTCTGTATTTATCACGTTCACTTCTTCCAGTTAAATTTCTGAACAAGGAGGATTTCTTCATTTAAATCAATCCTTTATTCATTTAAATCGTTCCATAATGCTACAGAATCCTTTTTTTAATTTGTTCAACAAAAATTAATCGTTTGCCGAAATTGTAATCGCATTGTTTCTTTTGTTCTCTTTCTTTGAGTTTGGTCAGTGATGCATACTCAAGCAAAAAATTAGCGAAAAATAAAAAAGCGACACTGTTAGCGATGCGATAGCGCTACAGAGTTCCAATTACCTTTCGCATCGCAATTTATTTTCGCATCGCACTGCCTTTCGCATCGCAATACAGAGTAGGCCCCCTGAAAAGGGACATAGAAATTGTTGGTATACCTAACACAGCCAACGAAAATATAGACGAGTGCTTAGAGAAAATACTCGTAGGCGCGTTGGGAGTTTCTATGTCGCCTAATCAAATTGAGAGACGATACTTTAAACAACGCAAAGATTCATCACCTCAAAAAATTCTGTGTGCGTTTCTCTTCGTGCGAAGTAAAGCAAAAATTCATGAGTGCAAAATCTCTGGCAAAGAAGAAAATCACTACTGAGATTTTTTCAAGCACCAGTAGCCGTGTTTTTTTACACGTAAACGTCTATACGCTTAAACTTTATATGGACTGCTAAGCGTCAAACTTTAAATACACCTCTGAAATTGCTGCGCAAAAAATGTGTACTACTAAATTTCAATACGCATTATACTCAGATGTAACTGAAATATGTGTTTATGTTTCACCCTCTACATTAATTCTATGTATTCTATGTGTGTCCACAATTCATCGCAACTGATTCAGCTATATGTTATACCCTATGGCCGTCAGAGGGTTGTGTCTCCGCTTTTCGGTACATCCTGTGACTGTAGCTAGTTATTTAACCACTGCCGCTAGATGGGTCTCCTAAGCATTAAGCGAGGATAGGCGTTTTTTCTCATGCGCAAACGTAAACGTATACGCGTGTATAAAAAAATACGGCTAGTGATAAGAAAAAGATATATGTTAATAACAGTTTAACGTACTGCAACAGAGCTCTGTATGCTGCTGTTAGTAAAGTCAAAAAAGAGAAGCGGTACAAATATATGTGGTTTAGAAATTCTAAAATAATGTTAAAGAAAGCTGATAATGACGATGTTGTTGTTGTACGATCATTTGATGATTTGTCTGGAATTCCAGACTAGCTTTTTGTTATTATTATTACTTTTTTTTGTTTTAACCTTAAATATTAAATAATGGTAATATACAATATGTAATGCATCAAAACATACGTAGTCTAAGGTCAAACATCGATTCACTACTGTGAATGCACTTAGAATCTTAACAGCTATTTCTGGAGGAGTTTGCAGATTTCTTGAATAATGAAACTACGAGTAATGTAATTATATTAGGTGATTTAAATCTAAAGTTAATGCAATTGAATGACTTCTGAAAATTATCTAGCTTTACTGGCTAGTCACGGATTCTCTTCGTATTTGAATGAATCGACTAGGAGTTCGTCTGGGACTTGCCTGGATCATGTTTTCTGTCGACTCAGTAGTTTATGTTCCTGTACTGGTATAAACTTGGATCTTAATATTACAGACCATAATATGACTGGTGTCCAACTAGGCTATCTTCCACATACGAAAACAAAACACAAATCACATTTTACGAGAATAAATTATTCAATACTTAATGAAAAGTTGCGTCAAGAGGATTGTACTGATGTTTACTCGGAGGCAGACATTTCAAAAGCGTACTCCTTATTTTTAAAGATACTGCAGACTTACATACAGCTTTCCACTTACACCTACGTTCCGCGTAAGTTTAAAATCAAATTTAAACCATGGATAAGTTCTGACCTTAGCAATAAAATAAAGCTAAAAAACAGAATACTTAAATTGTCTTATTAAATTGTCGCGGAAACTGCAAAAAAGAATGGGAAGTTGTTAATAGCATTATAAATAGGAATAGTAAAGATGGTGAGCGGAATATTTCTTTAAGTGAATGCGGTAATGTTATTGACAACCCCTTTGCTGTTTCTCGTATTTTTAACGATTTCTTCGTATCCGTTGGGCAATCTAATGCTTCTTCATGCGAATGCGTCTTGTTTGGTGGCGGCACAATTAGCTCGAGCAATAGTTTTTTGTTTGAACCTTTCTCAGACTCTGAGATCCTGAGTATAATAAAAGAACTAAGCAACTCCGGTTCTTGTGGTCACGACCGTATTTCTAATAAGCTCCTTAAAAATGTAGCCCTTAATCTATTGGACATTTTGAAGAATCTGTTTAATGCTAGCGTTTATTCAGGAACCTTCCCCGAAGATTTGAAATGCGCCATTATTATTCTTTTGTTTAAAAAGGGTAATAAGAAAAACAAAAATAACTACAGGCCGATTTCTCTACTTCCTTCTATTTCTAAGGTTTTTGAGAGGGCTGTTAAAAGCCGCCTTTTACTATTTCTGGAAAGCAAGTATTTTTTAGTCCTGCCAGGTTTGGGTTTAGAACTTGCCGCTCAACCGAGGATACTTTATTAGAATACTGTTCCTTCATCTATCGGGAATTGGACAAAAAAAAGAATTGCGCGAGTCTATTTGTGGATATCACCAAAGCATTTGACACAGTGGATCATTCCATTCTACTTAATAAATTATATTATGCGGGGATTCGAGGATTCATACATGAGTGGTTTGCTGTGTTCTAAGCATTTCTAATCCAATAACTATTGGCGTTCCACAGGGTTCTATGCCGGGTCCAATTTTATTTCTAATATATATTAATTCAATTTCCGATATGCCTTTCGTGAGAAAGGTCACTGCATTTGCATATGATCTTGCTATAGCCTATGGCTCGTCGAATACTTTGGATCTGGTAGCCAACATAAACCACGATGTACATCTTTTAAGATCCTGGTTTGCCAAACACAAACTCGTGGTCAGCACTAAAACCAAGCTTATGTTTTTTAGTTTGAATGCAAGAAAATCTGCAGATGTAAATATTGTTTTTCATTCCGCGATTTGTGAACGCTTTGCACTTCACGAGCACTTGTGCAAGAAGTTCCTGCTCGGTACGTTTGATCGGCTTGCTTGTAGCAGCAATTGTTTCATGATTGACACTGTTGAGAACTTCCAATACCTAGGAGTAACTGTGGACCAGAATATGAATTGGGGCTGTCACACATCCCGTCTTAAGCAATATTTCCAATTTTCTTTACGCTGTTTTTATCATCTAAGAAGCTGCTGTTCTAAATCTACTCTTAAAACACGTATATTATGCTTTATTTAATTCTAAATTAATGCATGAAATCAGCTGCTGGGGAGGCGCTACCCTGAGCAAAATTCAACCTATATTTGTTTTGCAAAAATTTGTTATTAGAAACTTATCTAATGTTAATCGATTGCATCCCTCAAGAGAGCTTTTTAGAAGTCTAGCGATCGTTCCAGTAAGAGATATTTATTATTTTAAAGTTTTAAAATTTTTTTTCATAAGGTGTGGATACCTACATAGTATGAGATCGGAAACCTATAATCTAAGGACAAACTCACATCCTGCTGTAGTTGTACCTTCCTCGCGAACCACACACGATAGTATCTAGAAAACTTTTTAATGCACTACCTGCCGAAATTCGTGCCTTACGAAAATTACAACAATTCATGAAAAACGTGAAGTCCTTTCTTTTGGGCCTTTGGCATACCGAAATCGAAGTTTTGCTGCGGACCAATTCATAAACCGTTTTTAATTAACTAATTTTGTCTTATATTCGTTGCTTTCCTTTGCATTACCTTATCTTTACAAAAGCTCTATTAAATGCGTTAGTTACATAAATAGATTTATTTATACCTATTTTCAACATATAATTAATTTTTAACTTTAATATTTAACAGTCCACCCCACTGTATATTCAATAAAGATGACATTTGACACTATGTAAAGTATAACATATAAAATATCTTACCTTTTCTTATATCTAGATGTACTTATCTATAAGTTGTAAGATTGTATGTTTAAACTTTGTGTTGCGCAGTTTGTAATATTGCGAAACTTGTACATAAATAGATATAAGTAAAATGCTCAATAAAAATGAATGAATGAAAATGAAATTCAGTTGCACCCTAACAAATGGCCAACACGCACTTACTTCCGATTTTTTGTTCAACGCATTTATTCCCATTTGTAAAAGATGAAATCCTTTACTAACAACATGAGCGGGCGATTTCTCATGCCCTTAAGGTGTTGTAGAAGAGACCTCGAATTGGAATATAAACAGTTTGCAGTGAGAAGATTTAAGGAGGCGATGGTAGATTGAAAACGTTTTTCGGCATGCATTATCTAAAGAAATAATTTTTCATACCACTTTGGGACACTGCTTTTATAACAACAACTGTAACATTCCTATATCTCCTTTTTCATGTTTAGATACATATGTGTATGTATTTATGAATTGTATGTGGCAAAGTGAAAAGCTAACACATTTTCTAACGACCCGCATGTGGATTCGCATAAATGCATCTTTAAAAAAAATATGAGTATTTACTTGATCTTTGGACATGTTGCATTGCAAATACATTTGTAGTTACATAAGCACTAATATTAACCCACTAGTGCATCCAATACCGAAACATCCCGAGAATTTGAGATTTGGAAAAATTAAAAATCGTGTTCAAAGGATTCATTTTTCGAGACTTTGCTGATGTCTTTCAGCTAAAGACCAAATAGAAATAGCAATATATTAGATTCGGTCGATGCAACATGATCCTGTCCCCAAACTCCAGCCTCTAATACGAGCTTTCGCTAACGCTAAGACTCAATCGCCAAAAATATCGAAAACAGTTTAAAGTTTCGAACTTTTTATAGCCGGTCAATTCGTTCAAATTGATTAATAAAAATAAAAATAGGCTTTATTTGACCAATATGTGCTTTAGAGTAAGTCAAAAGACTCCACTAGTACAACCCGACGTTTCGCTAATCATCTTAGCATCCTCAGGGGTGAACTAAATTTATTTCAATTATTTTTCCCATATCAATCAACAACAACAACATTATAACATGTAAGATAAAAAAAACAATAGTTAAGAATTAAATATGTAAACCTTACTGATTAATATCACAATTGTATATGGAGCACTTACAATTTTTGTATACGTTAATATGTTATTCTTACATATTGCACTTAACTTTATCATCAATATACATATTTTAATTTAAATTAAATAAATTTAGTCAAAAAATGTTTATGTTGATACCCGTTTGTTTGGGTACACTTGTCAAATGTGGTTAATTGTTTAATTGGACTTTGATTCATGTATGTTTGTTTGTATGTATGTAGGTTGTTTCATATGCATAACAGATAAGTTGAAGAAATGTCATGTTTAAAGTTTCGTCCGTCTTGAGTAAATATGTATTGAGATATCTTCACCAAATTTGGTACACGAGCTTATCTGGACCCAGAATAGATTGTTGTTGAAAATGAGCGAAATCGGATGATAACCACGCCCACTTTTTATATATACACATAACATTTTGGAAAACACAAAAAACCTAATTACTTAGTAAATAATACACCTATAATGTTGAAATTTGACGTGTGGACTGATATTGAGACTCTTGCTAAAAATTTGAAAAAATGTTTGAAATGGGCGTGCCACCGCCCACTTGTGATAAAATCAATTTTACAAATATTATTAATCATAAATCAAAAATCGTTAAACCTACCGTCACAAAATTCCGCAGAGAGGTTGCCTTTACTATAAGGAGTGCTTTGAAGAAAAATTAACTAAACCGGTTAAGGACCACGCCCACTTTTATATAAAAGATTTTTAAAAGAGTCGTGGACGAATAAAATAAGCTATATATTTGCAAAAAAGAGCTTTATATCAATGGTATTTCATTTCCCAAGTGGATTTATAACAATAAATAGGAAAGACTTCAAATTAAAAAAATGGGCGTGGCATCGACCCTTTTATGACTAAGCAATTTTCAATGTTTCGGGAGCCATAACTCGAAGAAAAATTTGTTCAGAATAGAACCATATGTATATGTATTATTGCGCCGCTTTGTTACACTATTAAGCACACAAAACAAACAACAACCGCATTTCTAGTGTACAGATGTGTATGTAATGTTCGGTTTCATACGAACTTAAGACTTCCTTACTTTTTATACGACGAATGTAATTTTTTTCATTTGCTTGTTTAAATAGTTTATTAGATATCTCTTAATCCCGAAGTTATTATTTGAAGAAATTGTACAGAATTTCGGTATCTTATGATTAGAAGCACTAATAAGCACAAAGAAGTAGCTAAGATTTCTCTCAGTGCGCTTTAAATCAAATCGATATTAAGTACATTGATGCATATCGTTTTTTTGGATTTAGATAGAGAATGAAAAGTAGTTTGAGCAAATTTATGGGATTTGACAGGACGGTTATGTGGGCAAAATGTAAATAACCTTGAGTAAATAACTTTTATCCTTGATGAAGAATTCCAAACTGATTTTTTACGCATTTGCGTACATATAGTAGATACATACATTGAATATATCAAGCAAACTATGATTTTATGAACGTCCATGCATTAAACTCAATGGACGACAATTGCATTTACGGAAGATCAATTGACGTGCTTCGGTAAATGGAAATAAATTTAAGTACGGTTATGTAAAATAGCAAACAAATACTGTAACGAATTTAGGGCAATTCCCCTTATTTGCAATCTTCTTCTAACATTCGAATCACTGAACTGTTGAAAAAATAACTCCACTATTCAATAATACAAAATGGCCTTTATTAAAGATCCTCACAGTAACACTACTATTGCTCGCCAGATAGCGTCTTAAATCAAACTGATTGTCGTGCCTCTACTGTTGCTGCCTTTTATACTCTGTGATTTCTCGTTTGCATACTTCTAGGCTCTTCCAGAAGTTACTTAGTTACTTCTATATAATTATAACTACAGATGCACGTGTATAGCTTCTCATATGCGCTTGCATTTGAGAGCGACACTTCCACAATTATAATTGCATACTTTTGGGAGCATCTCAGATAAGATATCTGCTTGTGTTTGTGCGTCTCTTCTCCGCTGCGTGTACGTACATAAGTGAAGACATAATGATTGATCTATTGATGTGCATACAAGTCACTGCTTAGTATCGGCTTTGTGATGATAGTATCCCTTAATGTTGCTAATATTCGTCACAATACAAAGATTGTATAGACAACACATTTTTTTTAAATATGATGCATTTTGAAGCAGATACGAAAATGCAAAATATTAGACACGAAAGCTCAACTCCCCAAACCAACACTACAGCAATATAGCTTTGTATGTACATATGAGCCGTTTATTTTAAAGTGGCATAAGTCATTTCCAACTCATGGTCTTAAATGCATTGTTATTTTTGAACGAATGCATATATAGATGGTTCTACAATTATAAAATAATAATAAGAATTGCATCTTTTGGATATTGGACTCTAAAAAACTGGAGGCGAGGAGAGATACAAACAAATTACCACTGAACCTAAACGACATGAAATGACTTATGCCACTTTCAAAATAAACGGCTCATATGTACATTAAATGATGTTCACACGGCACCTAATTGAGGCTTCAATTAATTCACTACGCTTTTTGCGAAATGTCCTATACACGGGGCGCTTTCTTACTTCATTCGCCCTTTGTTTGGGAGCAGCAGATCAACAAATGTTTTTATAACTATTATTATTTATTGCCGACCATAGTAAGTACAGCTCTTTCATTTATTTGTTTCTACCCTATAACACCATTAAGCATCGCATGTATACCACAATCATGTGAAATACACTAACGTAGCCTAGTTAGGTGGAAGGATCTGGACAATAAGAGCAATCAACAGAAGGTTGAAAATGTGGAAGGCTAGCATGCCTAGAAATATCAAATACAGCGAGCAGCGCACGTCACGAAGAGTTTTATGTCATCCTTCACTTGGTGCCTCTTCATGTGTTCGTGGAAGAAGTTCTTAGACTCTAAAGATTCAACAAGGGACGACCAAGGGTACGCTACGATGACAGGGCTGGGCGACGAAGTAAATGGTGTTCAAGCTATGATATGGTCTGATATGGACTATATTGTAGATATTGTTGATTTCCAGGTACAGTGCACTAGGTAACCTTCGAAGAAGGAGGACCTAGACAATGGTAGGTGCATTAAAATGAGCACAGATAAAAAAAAAAATGAGCACAGATTTTTGGAAAATTAGAGCAGGTTCTACTTCAACACCTGCAGGTCAGTCAGTCTTTCGGATTTTCCGACTCTTACAGTCTCTTCCAGGTGCAAGAATATGCCAAAGAAAGAGCAAAGGTGATTCTTTAGGGCAATAAAGTGTCTGATATCTATGTAACGATATTTGCTGACAGCCAAGCTACCTTAAAGTGATTAAAATTGTACATAATAAAATCAGATATCGTGCGGAGGTGCGGTGCTTCGCTGGCGTTTATAGGGCATCTCAATGCCTTCCTATGCTGCATATGTCCCAGGGCACAGCAATATTGAAAATGTATATAAACGAGGTTGACAACTCCGTACGATCACAACTGGTTATGTTCTGCGGGAAAATCAAGGAATGTACTATGATTGTAAGGTTTCAAGTCCCTTATAACCATATTTGGATAAGAAAAGTGTTCCTACACTCCTCAAACTTTAAACAAAACTGTAAGTACTGCGGCATCGAATACCGAAGATATTTTGTGATACCGGGTTTTGGGATCATCCAGAGATTGTTACCTTTAAATTTTGGTTCAAAAATAATTATGTGACGTATACAAATATGTATGAGAAGTTCAACCTTAAACATTTATTTCAGTCCTATGTTTTAAAACGAGTTCAAAACATATTTTGTAAGCAAAGACAAAATTAGTTTCTTTATATACAAATTTAAATAAATTTGATTGTACACTTAATACAATAATTCTTTACTCTAAAAAAATTGTTAACTTATAAGTTCTTCTGAAAGCAAGATCTTAACTTGTTACACATATAACCGGCAGTTCAGAAACATCTTTCAGATTCCACACTAGTAGGGGAAATTGTAATTATACTCCAATTCTAAATGTAAACCACGAGATCCATCGGATAGAAAAATTTCTGTTGGTTGGATTGTAAATTATAACTTTTGTTTTGAATAGTTTTAAAGTAAAATCTTATTGACGGATATCTACTAGGACTTTGGAGTTCAAAGCCATTAACGGAAATAAAGGTATTCCAAGAGGAAAATCAGTGACATGTTAAGGAAAATTCTATCCCTGCTACTAACCTTCTTATCAAACAGTAATCGTTTTGGTGGTGCTTGCCCAGTCGTGAGGACTGACGGTTGTTTCTCAACAATGAGCAAAAGGACTGCTTTTAGTTTTGCCAACAAATTGGCGGAACGTACAGATTCAGAATTTGCGAAGGCCGATGGATTTATGCATTTTGGAATTACATTCGAAGGGCTTGCCGGCCCCTTATCTTATATATTATTTCTAATTGCTGCTTTTATGTGCAGGTCCCTTTTTCGCTCTTATTTTGAATGCAAATCTATAAATAAAGTTTTGGTTGTAAAGATGGAGATTCGCGTTTTTAGCAGCTTTGGGCATTATTGGTCGTAGTGCTTTTGTTTGGTTATATTTTATTAAAATAACTTATTAAAAATAAACAATTGTGAGCACACAAAGAAATCTATTTGCCCTATGGCACTGTTGTGAATATTTGATTGGAAGTAACACTGCATTACCGCGGATGCAAGCGGATGTAAGTTTTTATTGATAGATGATTGATTCATAGAACAGCTGATTTCTGTTGATATTTGATTTTGTCGCATAAGATGCGCACGGGTCGGGCTAGTTAATTTAAATTTTCTTTAGTATTTTGATCTTCACCACCTAAAGTACTTGAACCTGGGAACAATTGCTATACACCAGCGCCAACTTAACTAAATTTCCGAGTTTGGTAAAAGCAACGATAAATTACGATAGCCTTCTTAAAACTAATCATAATTTCTAATGTGGTTATAAAAGTTGCTGGCTATTTTGTTCGTGAGGTTAAACACATACACACACATGGTTGTTGACAATCATGCTCTTATACATTTTTGGTATTGGGGAGCGTAAAAAATAATAAATTCGTCTTTAACTGGGTCACTAGTAGAATATATCGGTTATCCCAAAAACACAGGCGCATATTTGTAGTCAAACTCATACATATGTATGTATGTTCGTATCCTTCGACTCGCACACATATGTAAGTATTTCTTAAATTTACACAATTTCAAATGTAAAATGGTTATTTTGTTTCCTGAAATCCGTATCATATTGCACAAACACAAAAAGCGACTCGACTTACATAATATCTTCAGTGTAAAAATGAATGAAATGCAACTCCAACCAAAGTTGCAAATTGCTTACTGCGATTTTGGTAAATGCTGTTGTTGGACGAGAGCACGATGAAGTTTTATGTATTATTGCTGAATGTAAGCCAACATTGGACAACTAAAGCTCGAAATTTAACCACCTGCTTTTGGTCCATACGTGTTCGCATTTATGTGCATTTAAATGCTTGTAAGCGCGTACATTCATTAGCCCAGAAGAAAACTCGTGTTCGTGAAAGTTCTTTCCTCCATAACGTATCACAGTACAGCACTAATAATCGATGACAATAGATATGGCGACTAAGGCGTTACGACTATTGGGAGTTTTCCAGGGCCTTTACCATGCGCGGTTCCAGGGGGAGGAACCGCTGGTATTGATTCGTACAACAATATTCTCCAAGGCCTAACGCTTTTAGCATTCGAACGAAAACCCACACTGATGATGACCCAAAGCAGAAATCAGTTTGTCTTCAAACCAATTTTGTGGGAAAATCAATACAACAAAACGAATTTCTAAATGAATTATGAACGATCATCTTGTCCACTCTTATTCTTTAGCGATATATATCTCATAACAGGGTTGCATAGCGGACTTGTAAATGTTAACAATCTTTTCTAGGTAATCGATGTTTCTCGGGGTTTCCGAAAATGTCCAGTCCTTATAAGTTTTTTTTTTTTTAATAAAAAAAGATATACAAATTCCACGCAGTTGGTTATATCTCTAAAGAGAAAAGACTTAAGGCTCCTCATGGGCATATTAACTGGATACTGCCTCCTTGGGTCACATGCTTATAGGTTAGACCTCGTCAGTAACAGCAGATGTAAGAAGTGCAAGCTGCAGAAAGAAACGGTCCTGCGCTTACGAGATTAATGCTCTAGCTTTTAGGGGAGGCAGAGTTGGCTAGAAAACTTGTAGTATTTGGCAAGAGGACGGAGTTGTTTTAAAACATAAGTCCTGATACCTAACCGCGGTTCTTCCGTTTGGTCGTCAACAAATTCTGGTAACATACTGGCGACAGTCAGTATATGTGAGGTCTTTATTGACGGGTCCGTTCAACTTTACATAAGTCAGCGATATCAGAATGTTTCACAACAACTTATGGTTAAGTATGTTCAATAAAAATTTCAAAGATGTGTAGATAGGCAATAGTACCTTAGAAAACTCGTTGTTATTTCTACGGTGGGATTGTGTGTAGATAAAAAGGAAACTTTAAGGGTCTGGTTGGATTATCAGAATCCCTGAGCTTTTTACAATCGGATTCGAATTTGGCACTTTAAAGTTCTTTTTCCTGGAACCCTTGTATACCACCAAATCCGGATGCTTATTTTTGCATACATACATACATACTGTGGCGAATTTTCACATCACTAAGCTGTTATTAAAATAAATGCACAACAACAAAAACATTAAAGCAAGCTACATAAACACATTAATCATCATTTACACACATATATAGAAAGCGACGAAGAGATTACTCACACGCACACATGTAGTCATCAGCAGAAGTAGTTATTCACCCATACACGCATATAGCTATAAGAGAAACATAAACTACAAATAGGTATACATGTATATAGGTAACAACCAAACAAGGGATACAATTGTTCTGGAATACAGTTTCGCGAAATGACTAGACCTTAGAAGAAATGGATGAACGAGAAACTGAGAGTATATAAGCAGCGGAAGCTGAGGAATCAGTAATCAGTTTTGATTAAAACACGCTATTGGTTGTGAAGTATAATTGTGAAGTACTACTCTCAAAGTAATCTTAATAAAGACCAGTTTGCAATATATTGGAGTGATTTATTCGACAATTTAGCGATTCGAACGTTAGCAGAAGGTTGGGATTAAGTGGAATTTCACTAAATTCGTTACAATACGGACAGACAAGCATGGCTAAGTTTACGCAGCACGTATTCACCTAACTGTTCGTAAATGCGGAGGCAATAAAGAGATCCGTCCTTTTTTAAAAATTGAGGGTTAATTGAAATTGGAAATGACAATGTCCAAAAGAACGTTCCTAAGGAGGAACAAATTGTCAATGCATAAATGTGGGTATATCGATTCTACAGAGTACCTTCTAATAATTTTCTTTGTTCTTTAATGTCCCAGCTCTCAGATGGATTATAATTAAGGACTTGAGTCAATTAGGATTACACTCACAGTATAGTTCCGCCCTAATAATTCTCACTCAGATGAAATTAAAAGCCAGCACTAGGCCCCCAAACAGCGGGTTGAAAATGCTTTTTTTATAGGGAGTGCCTTTTTGTTCACAAGAAAATAAGACATTCTGTTCACTTGGGAATTGAACCTTATTTTATGTCGATTGTAGCAGGGCAGCAACGGTTTTCGTCACATCCGCGCCTGTCACATTCATAGCAAACCACGAATTTTTTGGAGCGACCACAGAGTCAGTAGCAATAATGAGAACAATTGAAGCATAGTACTTGCCACGTACTAGAATCTACAATCGTGGGATCGCACACAAAACGCTTTGTAATTCGTTATATTGCTAGGTTCATATACATACATATGTATCTAGGAATTGCAATACAAACATAATTATCGATTAATAAATCGTAGTTACACTACGCACAACTCAAGAACGGATGAACCAATTTGGCTGAAAATTGGTGGAGAGGTAGCTTAGAACCAGTGAACGGACATAGGATACTTTAAAAAAAAAAAAAAAAAAAAAAAGGATACTTTTATACCGTTTTGGCTAGGGTCTTGAGATCAAAACGTGGACCTGGGTAATCCTGGGATGTGTTTGTACAATATGGGTATCAAATGGAAGCTGTTTATGAGTACTTTGATACTGGGTATTTTTCGTACCCCTGGGTGACTAGGGTCTCGAGATATAGGCCAAAACGTGGACCCGGACACCCCTAGAATGTGTTTATACAATATGGATATCAAATGAAAGCTGTTGATGTGTGCTTTAGTAGCGGGTAATTTTCATACCTATTTGTTACTAGGATCTCGAGATAAAGGCCAAAATGTGGATCATGGTAATACTAGGATGTGTTTTTACATTATGGGTACCAAATTGAAGCTGTTGATGAATGCCTTAGTAGAGGGTAGTTTTCATATCTATTGGTGACTAAGGTCTCGAGATATAGGCCAAAACGTGCATCAGGGTAACACTAGGATGTGTTTTTACATTATGGGTATCAAATTGAAGCTGTTGATGTGTGCTTTAGTGCAGAGTAATTTTTATATCGCTGGGTGACTAGGGACTCGAGATATAGGCCAAAACGTGGACCCGGATACCCCTAAAATGTGTGTGTAATATGATATCAAATGAAATCTGTTGATGTGTGCTTTAGTACAGAGTAATTTTTATATCGCTGGGTGACTAGGGTCTCGAGATATAGGCCCAAAACGTGGACCCGGATACCCCTAGAAGGTGTGTGTAATATGGATATCAAATGAGAGCTGTTGCTGAGAGCTTTAAAGTAATTTCCATTGTCATACTCGATTTAGTCGCAGCAACCTGGCAAAACTGATAAATAAGCATGCGAAGCCGAAATAAAGACATGACTTAATAATACCCACATACCTATTTCCATATGTACGTCCTATTCGATTTGCCTGAAATTTGGTATATTAATTTGCCTATATTAGTATTTACCTTCCTTTTTTCCGGGAACTAGACCAGAGACGGACTGGGACTGGGATTAGGACTAGGACTGGGGCTGAGACTCGGAGTGGGATTGGGACTCGGAATAGGACTGGAACAAAATACATACCACCCTCTGGGACTCACAATAAGGGATGAAGAAGAAGAGAACTTGAGAGAAAAGAAAGGAGGGAAGGAGAAGGAGACTGAGAAAGGGATAGAGTGAGACGAAGATAGAGATAGATGAATCAAAAAAGACGGAGGGAGTAGTGAATAAAAGGATTAAGAAAAATATAAGAGGGGGAGGCAGAGTTAGACAGAAAACGCTTATTAAGATGTATGCAGATAGACCAAATTTAGGGCAGAACAACGTCTGCCGGGTCTGCTAGTAATTATATAAATTTTTTTTAATTTTATAATGAAGCAAAGGAATTATTTTCATCGCCAACTACTTTTTACTTAACAATGATTGGAAAAAAAATTTTATAAACGTTTTGTCGTTAGTTGACTGCGGGTTAATCTGCAGCCGTACTAGATTTTTAAAAGTGCGCTCCGCAGGTACTGGAGAGCCAATTTTGGAATGACCCATACACAAGTTTTGATAAACAATTTTCATTTCCTCCCAAGCGTGGACAGTATTTCGTTTAATACCTAAAAGCATTTCTACAATTATTTTACCATTAATCGGTGGGTGAAACATCAAATAACGATACAGTCGATCGAATAATCGAAAAATTTTATCAAATGAATAATCATAGCCATCCCTATAGATATGTATCAATACATGTAGTATATATTTTGAACTAGTTGCATTGTTGAGATTCCGCAACATTTTTGTATCGACTTGCATTTTTTCTAAAAGGATAGAAAGCAATATAGAAAGACAAATAAGAAAAATAATCTAGATAAATGCACACAAACATACAGCAACCATTAATATTCGACCGCATTCAATAATCATTTTGGATTTCCTTTAAATTATGCCATGATTTCCTCTGCGTGCTTCTGTGGCTGCCAATTTTCCGCTCAATCGTAATAACGAACAGACAAATTATGGCCATTTTAAGCTATTCAACTACAATTCTTGGGGTCTTTATTTCGTTTTAAACAAGAACATAGACATACAGGGTCGCATCTACAGCTTTGAGGCCATGAAAATCCTCAGAGTTTTAAAATTTTTTTAAGCCTCACATAGTCAAGCGCTAAGCCAGCCACCGTTAGGTAAAGTGATGTGAGGGGCTGCCTCCCACCGCAGTTGCATCGAATTAGTTTCTGATAAAAAAAAATCAATCAATTAAGAAAAAATTTATCATAACAATAATAATGATAAAAAATTATTGTTAGGCCTTGAGCTCGATTCGAACCCGCGATCTTAAAATCAGTAGGCCGATATAACAACAAAAATTGTTAATACATCCCAGAGCACGGGGAAAAACAAGTGTCAATAAAATATGACACTTTGGCAGCATTGCCAACAAACAAGTCCAATTTTCACAGCTATTCTGCAACAGATGTCGCAGTGGTGTGAATATCAATTGGCACGAACCAGAATAGAAGTAGGATTAATGAAGACAAACAAAAAACCGCTGTGGTGGCTGAATGGTTATAGCAGCGGCGCCTAAACGTTGCCGATGAAGGAATTTAGCAGTTCCCGAAATGGATCTATACAACGAGCTTTGGCAGTTGTCTAAAATTTTTTCTTTCTTCTATTCTAATTTAAAAATTTTTTCAATTAAGAAAAAAATTTATCATAACAATAATAATGATAAAAAATTATTGTTAGGCCTTGAGCTCGATTCGAACCCGCGATCTTAAAATCAGTAGGCCGATATAACAACAAAAATTGTTAATACATCCCAGAGCACGGGGAAAAACAAGTGTCAATAAAATATGACACTTTGGCAGCATTGCCAACAAACAAGTCCAATTTTCACAGCTATTCTGCAACAGATGTCGCAGTGGTGTGAATATCAATTGGCACGAACCAGAATAGAAGTAGGATTAATGAAGACAAACAAAAAACCGCTGTGGTGGCTGAATGGTTATAGCAGCGGCGCCTAAACGTTGCCGATGAAGGAATTTAGCAGTTCCCGAAATGGATCTATACAACGAGCTTTGGCAGTTGTCTAAAATTTTTTCTTTCTTCTATTCTAATTTAAAAATTTTTTCAATTAAGAAAAAATTTATCATAACAATAATAATGATAAAAAATTATTGTTAGGCCTTGAGCTCGATTCGAACCCGCGATCTTAAAATCAGTAGGCCGATATAACAACAAAAATTGTTAATACATCCCAGAGCACGGGGAAAAACAAGTGTCAATAAAATATGACACTTTGGCAGCATTGCCAACAAACAAGTCCAATTTTCACAGCTATTCTGCAACAGATGTCGCAGTGGTGTGAATATCAATTGGCACGAACCAGAATAGAAGTAGGATTAATGAAGACAAACAAAAAACCGCTGTGGTGGCTGAATGGTTATAGCAGCGGCGCCTAAACGTTGCCGATGAAGGAATTTAGCAGTTCCCGAAATGGATCTATACAACGAGCTTTGGCAGTTGTCTAAAATTTTTTCTTTCTTCTATTCTAATTTAAAAATTTTTTCAATTAAGAAAAAATTTATCATAACAATAATAATGATAAAAAATTATTGTTAGGCCTTGAGCTCGATTCGAACCCGCGATCTTAAAATCAGTAGGCCGATATAACAACAAAAATTGTTAATACATCCCAGAGCACGGGGAAAAACAAGTGTCAATAAAATATGACACTTTGGCAGCATTGCCAACAAACAAGTCCAATTTTCACAGCTATTCTGCAACAGATGTCGCAGTGGTGTGAATATCAATTGGCACGAACCAGAATAGAAGTAGGATTAATGAAGACAAACAAAAAACCGCTGTGGTGGCTGAATGGTTATAGCAGCGGCGCCTAAACGTTGCCGATGAAGGAATTTAGCAGTTCCCGAAATGGATCTATACAACGAGCTTTGGCAGTTGTCTAAAATCTTTTCTTTCTTCTATTCTAATTTAAAAATTTTTTCAATTAAGAAAAAATTTATCATAACAATAATAATGATAAAAAATTATTGTTAGGCCTTGAGCTCGATTCGAACCCGCGATCTTAAAATCAGTAGGCCGATATAACAACAAAAATTGTTAATACATCCCAGAGCACGGGGAAAAACAAGTGTCAATAAAATATGACACTTTGGCAGCATTGCCAACAAACAAGTCCAATTTTCACAGCTATTCTGCAACAGATGTCGCAGTGGTGTGAATATCAATTGGCACGAACCAGAATAGAAGTAGGATTAATGAAGACAAACAAAAAACCGCTGTGGTGGCTGAATGGTTATAGCAGCGGCGCCTAAACGTTGCCGATGAAGGAATTTAGCAGTTCCCGAAATGGATCTATACAACGAGCTTTGGCAGTTGTCTAAAATTTTTTCTTTCTTCTATTCTAATTTAAAAATTTTTTCAATTAAGAAAAAATTTATCATAACAATAATAATGATAAAAAATTATTGTTAGGCCTTGAGCTCGATTCGAACCCGCGATCTTAAAATCAGTAGGCCGATATAACAACAAAAATTATAAAAAAAAATCATCATTCTGTTGGCCACGTGCTGCCTGCTTCTGCACACGAAGACTTCGAGTCCGCCATAAGGTGTAACTAAACCTAAACATCTTGAACTGGACAACACGAGCTATGTCAGATGTATAAAGAATGAAGAGGTGGAATCATATCGTCACTTCATGTTTAGTATTTGCGTAGACAAGGTGAAAATATCTGGATTGTGTTTGCTTCTCCTGAAGGAGTTTCCAACGTTGATGTCTGCCTTATCCGGAAATCCGCAGCGATTCACTATAAACCAGTGTTACCCTTGGATAATGAATTAACCATTAGAGACTGTGTGTTTTTTTAATACTTGTTATAATTTTTACTATAGCATTATTTAAATCTTTCAACTTAGAGCCCCTTTTAGAATTTTTAAGAGACCGCGGATAATGTTTTATACTTCCTGAGAATCTTTTTCAAGCGTTTGGAGCTAAGACAAGGCGATCGTTAGCCCAATTCTGAAACAGGCTGTTTATGAAAGAATCTCTGCCGCAGGGTGTTTTTGAACTGGCAGTTAATAATACAGAGGTCTAATTGAAATAGTGGTAAAAGTGCGAAACGTGAAAGCCGTTAACACTTTGCTAGATTGGCCCTAAGTAAAACCGGCCCTGCATTTCGACATATGTTGAAAATGGATAGAAGATGATTGTGAAAATAATGGATCTCAAAATTTGGTGTAAACCTATGTTGATTAGTGATGACAGTGTGATTGCAGTCAATTACCATTTCTTTATATGATTTGACAAATGCATGAAAAAGCACCACATTAAACATTTATTCTGAATGATATTTGTTAAAAAAATCTTGCAAACGTGTAGATTCTCAAATTTTGAAATGCTCGTAATGCTCGCGAGCTTCTCCATATTTAATTTAATCGAAGCATTGGTGGTTTTATATCGGAGCTTACGATTTCTTCCGGAGCACAAGCGAAAATTTCCATAACATCACAAATAAAAAACACCGAAATGCATAGAATTTTGCCAATGCAGCGATTAAAGTTAATGTCGAGAAGCTCGTGAGCATTGCGAGTATTTCGAGATTTAAAAATCTTGCGAGAAGCCGAGTTCTTGATATCTCGGAAAAAATTTGTATCATTAGAAAGGCAATATAATATAATCAACGAAAAAACCACAAGTAAAAATAAAACAGAGTGTATAAATACTGTGAAAGAGCGACTCAATTAAATTGAATGAAAAGCTCGCGGAATTTACGGTATTTCGAGAGGATGGATATTTTAAAAGTTATTTTTAAGGGAGTTCAGAGTTGTTAGTTAAACGTGATTGCGATCAACTTCACATACATATATGTATACATATACTGTGACGAATATTAGTAACACTAAGTGATACTCACATCACTAATCTGATACTAAGTAAATAAAGCTACAACAACAATAAAGCAAGCTGCCACACTTGTATGTACATAAACAAATTAATCATCATGTACACACATACATAAAAGCAGCAGAGAGATACTCACAAACATTGTTTACTATATAGTTTGGCAGCTTAAATAGAGGTTATGTTGCGAATAGAGTGGAAGGCAGTGGACTAGGCAGTCGAATGTCATATAATGAAGGAATGGTGTTCGGAGTTTTTTCAAAGTTAAAAAAAAAATGATAAAAGCTTTAATATAAATAAAACTATTGTTTTAATAACAACAAAAATACCTTATATATTCTATATATATAAATTCGTAAAGATTATCTCACCTTAAAATTTGTGTTAAATAATCTAAAGTTTTTTTTTGAAACTGAGTCGAGAACTGTGCGTGTGAATGTGCGAATTTTCACCGATCAGCTGTTAGTTGCGCTACTTGGTAAAATTTACAATGCTTACAAACGCATGCCATCATCAGCTACTACTTCGCTCACATATACACACGCATATGGTTACACACTACAAATACACGCGCGCATGGCTGATGACCAGGTAGAGGATTCTAGAAGAAGAAACATCTAGACATTTGGGCAGAGAGTATATAAGCAGCAGAAGCTGAGTAGTCCGTAATCAGTTTGATTTAAGCAAGCTATTGGTTGTGAAGTATCAGTGTTATTGTGAAGTACTTTAATAAAGACCATTTTGCATTATTGAATATTAAAGTTATTTATTCAACAGTTTAGCGATACGAACGTTGGTAGAAGGTGTAAAATAAGCGGAGTTTCACTAAATTCGTTACAATACATATCGCTCATTTACTTCAATAGTGTCATAACTCAAAAAACACAATTTTCCAGGAGAGCCGTTGAAAGATTTCAACTGCCATATGTGTTGCCCATATAAAGGCATATTTTCATTTTTATAGCACATGGTAAATTTTTAACTGATCACAAAGATTTTTTATACAACATAGATCATGATATAGGGTACGTTTATATGTTATTAACTCAAAATTCATGTTTTTTGAGTTATGACACTATTGAAGTAAATGAGCGATATGTAGTCGACAGCTAAGAGCAGCAGTTGTTACTCACAGATACACACGCATATAACTAGAAGAGAAACGTAAATATAGGTACATAAAGGAGGAATAAATAAGCAGGAGTTTTTAGCTCGATATGTTGTTTAACGCTTTTATCTAAAATATTGCAGCGAGGCACCAACTTCGCACCAGTACTTCCAAAAATTGCTGGTGAATATTCTTTGATATTGAACTTAAAACTGCTTTAAAGAAATTTAAAATTTATGACGTTTATTTCCAATTGATTTAACATTATCTCGAATTCTCAAAATATTCGCTTTATTTATTCATCGTATGTATTTCATAAAATTTTAGCACCTCCATATATTTTGTTGTTGTGATTGAACTTGTTGCTTCATATCACAACACGTTTTCAAGAGTTGCAAATTCAAACCCTGGTACGCTCAGAATAACCGAATAAACTCAAAATATATGCAGGAAAATAAAATAAATTTAAAAACAAGTAATGCTATCCATGTTATATATTTTCCTTACATACAAATGAATGAAGTTATTTGATATAGGATTTCGCACGTACTTTTATAAGGCCAAGCGAAAACTAAAAAATGACAAGTAGGAAAGTCTGAGCTCGCTTGGAACGAAATAATATATACTCAGCTGTAGTTTTTTTCAATAAAAAAACAACAGTTTGCTTATTTGTATCATATAAAAAAAATATATATATATATTTTCAAACAATTTTACTTCTGGTTAGGTTAAGTTGGTTCGTCCGTGAGGACCTCACATAGACTGAATGAGTACATTGGGATACCAGAATGACACGAGCACAAAACGTGCTCAATCGTTTCCTCCGCCCATCCTCAATACTTTTAATGACATAAGTCGAACAAAATTTTACCAATCCTTGTGAAATTTAGTAGGGTCATAGATTCTATGATGATAACTGTTTTCTGTGAAAATGGGCGAAATCGGTTGAAGCCACGCCCAGTTTTTATACACAGTCGACCTTTTGTCCTTCCGCTCCGCCGTTAACACGATAACTTGAGCAAAAATCGATGTATGTGTACTAAACTTAGTCCACGTACTTACCTGAACTCACTTTATCTTGGTATAAAAAATGGCCGAAATCCGACTATGACCACGCCCACTTTTCCGATATCGAAAATTACGAAAAATGAAAAAAATTCCATAATTTTATACCAAATATAAAAAAAGAGATGAAACATGGTAATTGGATTGGTTTATTGACGCAAAATATAACTTTAGAAAAAACTTTGTAAAATGGGTGTCACACCTATCATATTAAGTAGAAGAAAATGAAAAAGTTCTGCAGGGCGAAACCAAAAGGCCTTGGAATCTTGGCCGGAATACTGTTCGTGGTATTACATATATAAATAAATTAGCGGTACCCGACAGATGATGTTCTGGGTCACCCTGGTTCACATTTTCATCGATATCTCGAAAACGCCTTCACATATACAACTAAGGGCCACTCCCTTTTAAAACCCTCATTAGCACCTTTAATCTGATACCCATATCGTACAAACACATTCTAGAGTCAGCCCTGGTCCACCATTATGGCGATATCCCTAAATGGCGTCCACCTTTAGAACTATGGCCCACTCCCTTTTAAAATACTCTTTAATACCTTCCATTTGATACCCATGTCATACAAACACATTCCAGGGTTACCCTAGGTTCATTTTGCTAAATGGTGATTTTCCCTTATTTTTTCTCCAAAGCTCTCAGCTGAGTATGTAATATTCGGTTACACCCGAACTTAGCCTTCCTTACTTGTTTTATATAAAAGTGGGCTTGATCTTTAACCGATCTCGCCCATTTTTACTAGAAATATTTTCTGCTAAAAGGAAAATTTGTGTACCCAATTTTATTAGGATCCGTTAATTTTTCTTCGAGTTATGGCTCCCGAAACATAGAAAATTGCTTGGTCATATATGGGGCGGCGCCATGCCCATTTTTTAATATTTTAAGTTTTCCTATTTATTGCTATAAATCCACTTGGGAAATCAAATACCGTTGATATAAAGCTCGTTTTCGCTAAGATATAGCTTATTTTATTCGTACACCACCCTTTTAAAATCTTTTGTATAAAAGTGGGCGTGCTCCTTAACCGATTTCGTTAATTTTTCTTCAAAGCATTCCTTATAGTAAAGGCAACCCCTCTGCCGAATTTTGCTACGATAGGTTTAACGATTTTTTATTTATGATTAATAATATTGTAAAATTGATTTTATCAGAAGTGGGCGGTACCACGCCCATTTTAAAAATTTTTTTCAAATTTTTATCAAGAGTCTTAATATCAGTCCACATGTCCAATTTCAACATTCTAGGTGCATTATTTACTAAATAATCAGGTTTTTTGTGTTTTCCAATATGTTATATATATAAAAAGTGGGCGTGCTTATCATCCGATTTCATTCATTTTCAATACCAATCTATTTTGGGTCCAGATAAGCTCGTGTACCAAATTTGGTGAATATTTATTCAAGTTATCGTGTTAACGGTCGGATGGACATGGCTCAATCAAATTTTTTTCCGATGCTCATGATTTTGATATATGGAAGTTCATATCTATCTCGATTCCTTTATACCTGTACAACCAACCGTTATCCAATCAAAGTTAATATACTCTGCGTGCAAAGCACGCTGAGTATAAAAAAATGTATATTTTTTAAATGTTCAAAAAATTTTGATGGTTCCCTTAATAAATAAATTTTAATTTAAATTTTTTTCAGTGCTACAATATTTTTGAAAAAATTTTTGTTAGTGTAAATTTGAATATCATACCGAACTGCCTTGCCTTCATATGTAAGTGCTTTTACTCTGCACTCTCATATGAAATTCGCGCACTTTCATATGCTTCGAATTTATGTGTGAGGGCATATGGGAGTGCCTATTCTTCAGGGTAAAACAAAAATAAAAGTGCTAAATTTTGGGTCAACTTTGGGAATTGAAATTTTGGGAAGAGGGGGCGAGACACTCCCCATTTCAAACCTGTTACAATTTTCGTGATAAATCCTACCATAATCCTAATCAGGTGCAATTAAATTTCCGAAAATTTTAAAAATTTTCGAATCGTCATATTTATCAGTATTTGGTAATGAATCCTTCAATTCTTCCAAATTTTCGAAAAAGTAGGCGTGGCTATGGTCCAATTTCGACTATTGTCATTACTAATCTATTCTGAGCGCACATAAGGCTGAGTTTCAAATTAGTTAAAGTAATCGTATTTACTTGCTAGTGGATAGATACTGATAAAATTGATACATTACATACCACCGCTATGCGATTAAATTTATAATATTCTGTGTACAAACACAGCAGGGTATACAATAAAAAACCAAGGAGTGGACTTTGAAAAAACATGATGAAGAAAATTGCCTTAAAATACACTGCTGCGTTGGACCTGAGTTCGCATATAATTTTGTGATTACACTATTCAGTCTTTGAGGATGTCTTCAGCGTAGTGATTAGGTGATGCACCGAAAACTACATACATATGTAGATATGTGTGTATTTATTCGTATTTCGCCAGCATAAAAGCTAAAGGACCACGTAGCTAACATCCTCTCTTAAACTGCTAGGCATTGCCGATGCAAACAAACCCAAAAAATATTGTAGGAAGGTATGTATAAAAGTAGATATGTATTAGTGCCCTGAAGTCAATTGGATGATGGAGAAGCAGATCACGATGAAATGAACGTCTGATGTGTTAACGAGACAGTTCAGTTTAGAGTAAACAAATCGAAAGACAACTGACGGCAAGAAGCAAATACAAGCAGCAGAAACGTCAAAGATAGCCGGATTGGGGCCCGAGACAAGCAATGAAGTTGTTCGCTTGAGGAATTAAGCAAATAGAATCAGACGTTGAGAATTTGTTGAAGACGCATTCGTGGCAACAAACGAATTGGTTAGTATTCACAAGTGGTGCGCGAATTGACGATTGCAAATAAGTTTAACAACACAAAGCATAGGAGGATGACTTCAAAAAGTATAAAACATTTAGAACAAGACCATACACGGCAGAAAATAATAGCAGGAACAAAGTGAAGTTAAGTTTATGGTAAAGAGATAATAAAAGCGGAACATACTTAATGATAGTTATTGGCAACTGATGCTGTTGAAACGATGATTATATGATGGGCAATGGTCATAATAATAATGGTAATGATAATGATTTGTAATGGACATGATGACAATCAATATGCAACATGCTGATTAGAGGCAACTGCCAACACTTGTCCGTTTCTTCACTCATTCAAGCGTTGGTCTTAGTAAACACGTAACCACTCAAGCTAAGCACCTTTTGAAAAAAAGTGAGACAGCTAGCCACTTAAGATCCACGGCCCACGTTAGTACGTATGAGTGGCAACAAGAGTTGGATTGACGGAATTTGCAGCTGATGAGCCAAACTTGTACTTATTTGATACCGTAGTCTTCCTTATTGGTAGGAATGCATTTGAAAGGTTTGCTTTATTGATTTTTTAAGTGGGTACACTGTTCAATTGTATAACATTAATCAGATTAAATAATAAATACAAATTGGAACTTTGCAAATTGGAAATTTGTGATCTATGTAGTTTTTTTGTTAAATTGGAGAATTATTTAGAGAAAGTCCATCTTAAAACAAATTTTTTTCTAAGCAACAATGTTTTCACAACATATTGGCCGAAAGACCGATTTCTGTTTAACATTTTGTGGCGAATGATAGTCAGCAAAGACATCGACCTTCATAATTTTCAATTTCGTCTATCGTATATATATTTATGGATATAAAGATTTTCTTACAATTTTCACGATTTTTTACTATTCGAGACGCATTTGAGACGAGCATTTCGAGCATTGGCCAAAAATATTTGCTTTGACTCGAAAATGTATCGTGTTACTCAATAATTTATCGCTAACTATTTAAACTCAATCGATAAATATGAAGCCGTAAATTTTTTTATAAAAATGAAAAAGTAGCATTGTGTCTAATTCATATATATCCTGAAGTGGGCGTGGTCCTTTATAGTAAAGGCAACCTCTCTACTGAATTATGTTGTGATAGGTTAAACGGTTTTGATTTATGATTAATAACATTTTTAAAATTGTGGGCGGTGCCACGCCAATTTTAAAAAATGTTTATCAAGAGTCTCAATATCAGAATTTCAACATTATAGGTGTATTATTTACTAAATAATCAGGTTTTTTGTGTTTTCCAAAATGTTATATATATAAATAGCGGGCGTGGTTATCATTCGATTTCGCTCATTTCAGATAGCGATGGGAGATGAGTGCCAAGGAGCCCATGTACCAAATTTCGATGAGATATCTCAATATTAACTCAAGTTATCGTGTACACAGACATAAGGACGGACGGACATGGCTAAATCAATTCCCTTTTTCATCCTTAGCATTTTGATATATGAAAGTCTGTATTTATCTCGACTCGCTTATGCCATTACGATCATTATTTAGCGTAGCGTGCTTCGCCTACCACATCGTAAACCTGGGTTCAAGTCCCGGGCAAAACAATGGGGAAATTACCCCCGGACCCGAGGTTTCTGAGGGGGCCCGCGATTTAGAAGTACTACGACATTTTTTTTTTAATTCAGGAGATTCTTTAGTTGTTCCAGGTGCAATTTTTAAGCCGAATTTCAAATGCAGCGAATATCTGTATTTCGTTTTAATATTATAGTGAAGTTGTGAAAAATAAAAATCTATATATATAAAAAGAAAGGCTAAAATGTGTGTTAGTTGGTCGCCGGTGTTTGAAGAGATGCGTCGGTCGATTTTGTTCAAACGTGGAGCCGGGTACCCCTAGAATGTGTTTATATAATATGGATATCAAATGAAAGCTGTTGATGAGTGCTTTAGTACAGAGTAATATATTATACCGCTTGGTGAATAGGGTCTCAAGATATAGGTCAAAACGTGGACCCGGATATCCCTAGAATGTGTGGGTAATATGGGTATGAAATGAAAGCTGTTACTGAGAGCTCTAAAGTAATTTTCATTGTGATATTCGATTTAGTCACATCAACCTGGCAAAACTGATAAATATGCATGCGAAGCCGAAATAGAGACATGAATTAATAATACCCACATACCTATTTACATACGTCCTATTCGATTTGCCTGAAATTTGGTATATCAATTTGCCTATATTAGTATTTACGATCCTTTTTTCCGGGAAGTAGACCAGAGACGGACTGGGACTGGGATTAGGACTAGGACTGGGACTGAGACTCGGAGTGGGATCGGAGCTGGGACTGGGACTGGAACAAAATACATACCACCCTCTGGGACAGGCAATAAGGGATGAAGAAGAATGAGAAGAACGTGAGAGAAGAGAAAAGAGAGAAGGAGACTGAGAAAGAAATAGAATCAGAAGAATATGGAAATAGATGAAGCGAAAAAGACGGAGGGAGGAGTGAATTAAAGGATCAGGAAAAAGTGAAGAGGGGTGGGGGAAGGGAAGAGTTACACGGAAAAGCTTATTAAATGTATGCAGATAGGTAAAATTTAGGACAGAACAACGTCTGCCGGGTTTGCTAGTATTTTATATAGAAAAATTGATGCACTGGTTATCTAAAGCAATGTTGATGTATGGAAATTTACTCCAGTTTACTTATGTTCACATAAATATTCCAAGTACAGACTTAGTCTATTTCAGAAACAAACATTCTGCATTTTTGCAAATTATTATTATGAAGGAATAAAAAAATGGTTGCTATGAAATTTTTTAGTATTATTTATTATCTTTTCTTTTCTATACTCAGTTGAGCAGAGCTCACAGAGTATATTAACTTTGATTGGATAACGGTTGGTTGTACAGGTATAAAGGAATCGAGATAGATATAGACTTCCATATATCAAAATCATCAGTATCGAAAAAAAAATTCGATTGAGCCATGTCCGTCCGTCCGTCCGTCCGTCTGTCCGTTAACACGATAACTTGAGTAAATTTTGAGGTATCTTGATGAAATTTGGTATGTGGGTTCCTCGGCACTCATCTCAGATCGCTATTTAAAATTAACGATAGCGGACAATAACCACGCCCACTTTTTCGATATCGAAAATTTCGAAAAATCGAAAAAGTGCGATAATTCATTACCAAATACGGATTAAGCGATGAAACTTGGTAAGTGAGTTGAACTTATGACGCAGAATAGAAAACTAGTAAAATTTTGGACAATGGGCGTGGCACCGCCCACTTTTAAAAGAAGGTAATTTAGAAGTTTTGCAAGCTGTAATTTGGCAGTCGTTGAAGATATCATGATGAAATTTGGCAGGAACGTTTCTCTTATTACTATATGTCTGCTTAATAAAAATTAGCAAAATCGGAGAACGACCACGCCCACTTTTTAAAAAAAAATTTTTTTAGATTCAAATTTTAAAAGAAAAGTTAATATTTTTACAGTATATAAGTAAATTATGTCAACATTCCAGTAATGATATGTTGCAACAAAATACAAAAATAAAGGAAAATTTCAAAATGGGCGTGGCTCCGCCCTTTTTCATTTAATTTGTCTAGGATACTTTTAGTGCCATAAGTCGAACAAAAATTTACCAATCCTTGTGAAATTTGGTAGAGGCTTAGATTCTAGGACGATAACTGTTTTCTGTGAAATAGGGCGAAATCGGTTGAAGCCACGCCCAGTTTTTATACACAGTCGACCGTCTGTCCTTCCGCTCGGCCGTTAAAACGATAACTTGAGCAAAAATCGATATATCTTTACTAAACTCAGTTCACGTACTTATCTGAACTCACTTTGTATTGGTGTAAAAAATGGCCGAAATCGGACTATGACCACGCCCACTTTTTCGATATCGAAAATTACGAAAAATGAAAAAAATGCCATAATTCTATATCAAATACGAAAAAAAGGACGAAACATGGTATTTGGATTGGTTTATTGACGCAAAATATAACTTTAGAAAAAAACTTTGCAAAATGGGTGTGACACCTACCATATCAAGTAGAAGAGAATAAAAAAATGTTGCAGGGCGAAATCAAAAGCCCTTGGAATCTTGGAAGGAATACTGTTCGTGGTATTACATATATAAATAAATTAGCGGTACCCGACAGATGATGGTCTGGATCACCCTGGTCCACATTTTGGTCGATATCTCGAAAACGCCTTCACATATACAATTAAGGGCCACTCCCTTTTAAACCCCTCATTAATACCTTTAATTTGATACCCATATCGTACAAACACATTCTAGAGTCACCCCTGGTCCACGTTTATGGCGATATCTCGAAAAGGCGTCCACCTATAGAACTAAGGCCCACGCCGTTTTAAAATACTTATAAACACCTTTCATTTGGTACCCATATCGTACAAACAAATTCTAGAGTCACCCCTGGTACATCTTTATGGCGATATCTCGAAAAGGCGTCCATCTACAGAACTTAGGCCCACGCCCTTTTAAAATACTCATTAATACCTTTCATTTGATACCCATATCGTAAAAAATAAATTCTAGAGTCACCCCTGGTCCACCTTTATGGCGATATCTCGAAAAGGCGTCCACCTATAGAACTTAGGCCCACTCCCTTTTAAAATTATCATTAACACATTTCATTTGATACCCATATCGTACAAACAAATTCTAGAGTCAGGCCTGGTCCACCTTTATGGCGATATCCATGAATGACGTCCATCTATAGAACTATGGCCCACTTCCTCTTAAAATACTCTTTAATACCTTCCATTTGATACACATGTCATACAAACACATTCCAGGGTTACCCTAGGTTCTTTTTACAACATGGTGATTTTCCCTTACTTTGTATCCACAGCTCTCAACTGAGTATATAATGTTCGGTTACACCCGAACTTAGCCTTCCTTACTTGTTTTTTTAAACCTTTTTTTTTCTCAAGCTGATACTAATTTTAAATGCTTCTTTCCTTGGTACGATGAGGTTTGATACATATAAAATACATTGGCATTGAAAGTTAATAAGAAGAGTAATTCGATTTCCTCACCCCTGCTCCCCGGTGGATCCACACCTGTTTCCTACTCCCGGGCAGTATAAATCTGTTGGTCAACCAACCTAGTTTTTTTTTTGCTCTCTCTCTCTCTCTCACTATCACTTTTGAAGAATAAACAAATTTGATTACAAAACATTTAAATTTGTTTCACTGTGTGTGCTGGTTTCCTCTGTCAGGCAAAATATAGTAAATTAGTTTTTTCGATGGCATATACTTTTTTCGCATTTCCAAATGAAGCAAGTAACCGAATGAAGGCAGAACTAAAAAAGGCGATCTTCAATCGTGAAGAATGTAAAATGGTAATTCAACCAATGCTTGATTTCAATATTTTGCTTGACTGACAATAAAGAATTCTTCAAACGTTGATGGCAACGTGACGCTGCATTCAAGCAGCTGCTGTTGTTATTACTGGTGTGTGCGCCCGCTGAATTGATTGATAAATGCATCAGGAAGCGATGGCGTGATACTTTCGTGAGTGCAATGACAAATCTTCTCAATCTTAATGATGAAAGAGCCACTACTTGAATATCGAAAAATTCGTCAGCAATGAGCACGGGTCAAATCTAAAAGAGTTGATTTTTTTTTCAACACGTCCAAATGAGGAAATTTCAATTGAATCATTTTAAAGAAGTACCAATAACGACTTCTAAAGAATAGGCACCGAAGCGGTACTGCATGATACCTTGATGCGTATATGGAGCAGTTGTCTTGTTGCCGAAAACTGGTCAATATGGAACAGCGCACCGACATTTGGACGTGGATGTCGTCGAGGACATGGTCGGTTATAATACCAAAATAGGCGAGACAGAAAATGGGAAGCTTAGGAGCATAGTTTTTGCTTTTGCAGCATAGCTCATCAATGAAAGGGCGTACAATGCTAACTCCTTCTGGTGGTGAAGGTAGCCACAATATGTAACAATTAAACGAAAGTGGGGTTAGAACACGATCTTGAGGTAACCCAGTCTTTAATGATTCTTAATTTAGAGGTGACGTTCCTGAACTGGACCGACACCTGCAGACCACTCAAATAATTTGTGGCCAACCTTTTGGGACTGGGTGAAAGGGTAGACTCTTCCAAGTCTTGGAGTAACGTGGTGTGATTGGTTATATCAAAAACTTTTGACAAGGTGTTTTAGCATCGGCATTGCAATCACCTCTAGGCCTACAGCTTTTGATGCTTTAGAAAGTTTTATTGCTTTTTCAACCTTTATGGCAGCGATGGTAACGGGAGACGAACTGGGTGTGGATTTGTCAACCGAGCAATGCATTACGTACTGGCACCAGAAAGCGCTCGATGCATTTCTTCGAATCCGATAGCACTGAATATTTAGTCATTGGGCCTAGTCGGGTTGAGAGGGACTTTACTGTTGACCAGAGCTCACCAAAACCGACAGAGGGGTTACAGCTCTTTCGATGTTCCTTCCATTTCGCTTGCTTGTGTTTATCCACATGCTGTCTGATGCGAAGTTCGTGGCCCTTATTTGAAGTCGCCAGGGTCTTGTTGTCTCACAAAGTCTCAATCTCTCCCCAAAGATGCAGCCTCCTTTGGAAAATTCGGCCGGATCTACGAAATTCTTTCAGCGGACCCTGCGGAAAGCATCTTCCATTTCACGGACATCAGTCGGGATTGTGAGGGCAGCAAAAATACATATCTGTGTATACTGTGTAATATTAGTATTAGTTTTTTAAAATAATGAAAGTACGGCGTTTGGACGTGACGAAATCGGGTGATCGTTCCAGCGAGAGGAGGATGGACAGATTATCGGCTGTGAGTTAACTCAGTTGACAAGTCCAGCACGGAAATATCTGGCGAGCTATGACAATCCCTACCACACGTATAATTGCAGTCATCTAGTCATTTGATAATTTTTTTTTTTTTCTTCAAGAAACCAAAACTTAAAACAACCGCAATTGGAATCGAATTAGTACCGAGTGGATCGGTGAGGAATTTTCAGAAACAATGTCTGAAACTTTTCGAGCAGTGAGCTATCGAATAAAGATATTCTTTCTGAGTTCAAATCGTCGCAAATGCATTTACATGCAGGAATGCCGATGAAAGTCATTTGTGGAGGAATAAAAATAATTTGGTTTGAAGACGTTACCTCATGCCGACTGTGTGGCTACCTTCTGAAATTTCGATAGAAATCTACAAATGAAAGAAGTCTGCATTAAAAAGTAAATTTTTTCAAAATATATATGTAAATGTTGCGTTTGGTGTGGAAATATAATATATCCGTCCCTCAAATTCTAGATAAGGACATTTCATGAGTTAATGCAGATAAAGTCGTCTTCTGGAGAAGTTCCTTGTTATCACTCTTTGCATTCACTGAAGCTGCCTTTAATAGTTTTCTTTTGTCTAATCACATGAGTTTCCGATTTCCATAAGTTTCTATTTAAATCTCTTAAATTCAATAAACCATGTATGTCTGTATGTAGTCGATTGTTGAATAAGAATAATTCGAGTGGAAACAATGAAAGGCAAACGTTGTTGCCTTTTGGAATCGGCAATTAAGTTGGCTGACGGCACGTCATCAAATGGCCAAACTTTGATTGAACAAAGGCTTTGAAAAATTTACATGAACAAAAATAAACAAAATGTAGGAAATCGAAAAAATTGCAGCTTCCAGTCGAGGAAATACTAGAGTAAACATGTACACCAATCTGTAGTATCTACTATTGTACCTTTGGATATATGGGCATTTCCCGAAAAATGTGAACCAAAATAAACGAAGGAAATCTTTATTTGACAAAAGACGTGGCTTTTCGCTTGGAAAAAAATTTGTTTTTCAAACCGGAATGAAAAATAACAAAGATTAAAAACAAGAAAGGAACAAAATAAGTAAAAGTATATGTAAATTTTCCTATTGCGATTTCCGAATGCATGCTACAGCCTTTCAAAATTGGTATTATAAGGCTATTTTTTAGCCAAAATATTGTGCGCGTCTGATTTATTTTTTAATTGCATGTTTTGATTGAAAGTGTCAAAATTGGGCTTCGAACAAAGTTTGCAATAATTTAAACAGTTAATACTTTGGCTCGCATGGATATATTAACATTTCATATTATGGCTTTGATTAAGTCTTCCATAATTTTTTTACCACAGAAACATTTAGTAAAATATAGCAATCTGTTGCAACTTTGGCTGTTGATATGTAATTTTAATGCTCTGGTAAGCACCAATATCTCTTTGGGTATTACAGCTGCAGCTCTTCTAATGTATGTACCTACTGTCCTAGTCCACAGACTTGTTATGGCCATAATATGTGAAACGAGAACCATATTTTCGATATCCCCTTTCAGATAAACTCTATCGTTCCTCTATTGCATTGTTATGTTATATCGCCTAATTCCTTTCTTAGTTTAAAATAGCTTTTTGATGCTGTTTCAGAGGTATGCGTTAGATATCTGAACATGGTTTGTGAATGACTGACCAAAAATAGAACTTCCTAACTCCATAACAATATATTAAAGGATTCTAATTTTATAAATTTTCTGCTGCTATAACATTTTTTAAAGAAGTCAAAAGGCCTTACCGAAGTGACGATTTGCTCAATAAAGAGTAGGAAATCTCTATATTAAATACATAATACCTAGGTAATCTATTCATACAATCCCGTTCATTAATTCAATACCCAAACGATCTGTAACATTACGGTGCATGCGCATTAAGCGCCACGACATTTAGCGAAAGCGACGCTAGCTCAAAAATAAAGCTGACTCCAGAGCGGAAGCGAGAAGCGTTCAGATGAAACCTGTAAGAGTGCGGGTTCAAATCCCACTTCCGTGATAAAAGGCTCTGAAGAGATTTACAAGGTATAATCGAAAAGCTGTGGCCTTGTACGTCCTGATGTCACGTTGTTTCAATTTTTGCCAAATTCTTAAATAAACTTATTTCGACTGGCCCATTCACATACAAAATTTCACGAAACACTGTCATAAACATTCTCACTATACAAAAAAAAATACTTGCTAACATATTTTGTCTCCTATTCTTTTGTTTAAATGCAGTGAAAAAAGTTGGAAACGTACCAAAGTGTGGGAAAAGTAATTTTACTTGCAAAGTGAGAAAGCACTCATAGCAGTCTACTCATCATACATGGAGTTGAACGTATATATGAAAAAATTTATTGTGACTCGACCATTACGTAGATCTCGTATCTTCCTCTTGCTGTTGTGAGGTTCCATTTTGGAACCTCTGAAAAATTGATGTGACACCAAACGCAGTATTTTTAGTTTTAAGATCTAGTTCTTTTATTTATTAAGTTGTTGTATAATAAATGTATTTTTAATTATTTTACACTTATTTATTAACTTTAGTTTGTACACCTCGCTCATTTTAGTTTTAGTTTTTTTTGCCCACGTCCGTGCCATAGTGTACCTATACAAGTGTGTTCACTAAGCGATAAACGTCAAAACTACAAACAGCCTCGCTCACCTGATGGAAATCTCAGGTCTAGAGTCGCATTTTTGGTCTCAACGACAACATTTTTGACTACCAATCGTATCGACTTTTTCAATTTTTCAATCATTCGGCGCACTCGGTAATGGTATCCATTTTGAATTCGCTGTCATTCCGAATCCAGCGAGTGCCTGTCAGAATGCTTGACAGATAAGTCAACACACTTGTACTTGTACACTATGGTCCGTGCTTTCTTGTGTCGTTCAAATTTTAATAATGGCCGGTAGAGTTGGCAAATATCCGTGTACCTGTGATTTTGTCACAGGTACTACATGATCACAGCTGAACGCTGTGACTGCTTCTGAGGAATAGCCGTGACTGACCGACTGTGACAGCATCTGCACTTCGTTCACAATCACGTTTAATTATAATCTCAATCACATGAGTCAATGAATCTGTGATTCGTGCTGTGACTAATTAGCAGCAGATGGCGCAGTCGCCATGTAAAATCATGCATGTATATGTATTTGGAATGGATATTTTTTTTGCATTCAGTTTTGAATACGGTTTCTATTGATGTGAATACGTCTGTTACATACGTTCTGAAAATCGTTTCATTTTTAATTTTCGCGTATTGACTGGACTGGGGCGATTTGGAGTGTAGCACTTTAAGCTTAAAGTTTTATAAAAATTAATTATTTATGAAAGATGTTAAAAAAATCCAAAACCAGTTTCCTATGGCAGTTTTTTGAAAAGGTGGATCATTCTTTTTCCACATGCAATATTTGCAAAAGCAAAATATCTTATAAAACATCGACCAGTAATTTGAAGAGACATATGATTCGGAGGCATCCGACCGTACAACTGGAAGAGCTTGCGGTAAATTTTAACGACTTCCAAGATTTGTTAGTGTCCCTGTGTATGTATGCATTTCCCTTTGCAGGATAAACCTCAACCTATCGAAATTGAACCTGTCATTGATACCACCGAAGAGCAGCCATCAACTTCCAGTGCAGCACCAAAACGGATAACACAATGCAAAATTATAAAAAAAACTATCGCCCAATTTCAAAAGAGGGTTTGAATAGCAAGCTTCTGCAGTTATTTACTATAGACTTACAACCATTCAGCGTTGTAGACGACAGAGGATTCAGGGAATTTGTGAAATCTTTGAACCCTATGTACATACTCCCAAGCAGACGGGTAGTTTCCAAAACCATGATTCCTGCTTTGTACGAACAGTGCAGACATAAAATGCAAGGAATGGTACAAGGCGGCAACAAATTTTGTATTACAACGGATTATTGGACTTCAAGAAATGTTTCTAGCTTCATTGCTGTGACAGCACATTTTGTATCACCGGAGTTGGAGCTGAAATCCATACTATTGTCGGCTTCAGAGCTCAATATTAGCGATACACAAAATTGTATGTGACTGGAATGTAGAAAGAAAAATTTTGCTTTCTGTTTCCGATAATGCCAACAACATAAAATGTGCCCTTACAACAAAGTTGAATTGGAAACATTTTGGATGTATGGCTCATACAATGAATTTGATTGTTAAAGATGGGTTGCGTGTAACGGAAGTTGCTGAAATAATCGATAAGATCAAAGGTATAGCTACCTATTTTAAGAAAAGTTCTTCAGCCAATTTTTTTTTTCTTCAGCCAACGTAGCCTTTCTGAGCTATCAACGAAACAGTGGCAGGGACCCGTTGAAGCTGATTCAACAAGTTGGGACTAGGTGGAACTCTACTCTTGCAATGATGGAACGATTCGCTGCGCTTGAGGAAGCAGTAAAATGTACGCTAGTTATTTTAAACAGGGGCCTTTTAACCTTGTCCAGTGAAGAATGGAAAATAGTCAAAGATTTATGTATAATATGTCAACCATTCAAAGACGCTACGGTAACCATAAGTGGCGAAACGTATTGTACGGGATCCCTGGTAATACCGATTACAAATGGTCTTCAGGACGTCTACAGGCATTTGCTAACAAAAGTTTGGCCCTATCCTGTGCGCAAGGTTATAGACATTTTTGTAAATGGTATTCGGGAACGATTGGGCAATATCCAAAAAAGCAACACATTTTCTGTAGCTACATTTTTGGATCCTAGGTTTAAATTATTAGCATTGACGGATGAATTAGCTGCAGAAAATTGTAAAAAAATTGTGAAAAGTAATCTTGTGGAACTGTACAGGGCAGAATCGGCTCCCTTGTCTGAGAGTGTAGACGAACCTGCAGAATATTTTCATTCCATTTGGAGCACTTTCGATCAATATGCCAACCAGAATAGACCGAAAGGTAGTGCTGAAGCAAAAAGCATCATTGAAATGCAGCGGTATTTAGAGGATGGAATAGTTTCCATAACAAACAATTCATTTCAGTGGTGGCGCGAAAATAAATATAAATACCCTAAGCTAGCAGATTTGGCAAGGAAATATTTATGTGCACTAGCATCTTCTGTTCCATGTGAAAGTTTTTTCGAAAGCAGGCCAAATAGTTAGTGACCGTCGCTCACGACAAAGTGAAAAAAACTGAGATGCTTATCTTCTTAAACAGTAATCAAAGTTTTGTATAACATTTTTAAATTAAACGCATCCAAAAAAAATATTTTACTAAGATTGATTGAATATGTATTTATATTTAATTTTTTTTCTGTATGTACGAATATATACAATTTTTGCAGTTTTATTTCATAAAATATTTTTGGTACCTGTATTTAAATGTTAATTGAACTAAAGGCTGACTATGATAAAATAAAAAGAATTTGATAACAAAAAATTGGGTTTTAAAATTACCACTTATTTATTTATTTAGTAGTCTACCAATTTAACAATTAATCAGATTAAATATAGTTACGGATTACAGATAAATTACAGAAGCATACAAATTGAACAAAATTATATTATAAAATATGTATATATTATTAAAGCAGTTGTCGGGATGGACTGTGATGCCGAGTAACAGGAATTGATTATTAGTGCTGTCGGAATGGAATGCTGTCAGCAGCTGATGTATATTTGTCCAGATGTTGCAATTTATTGGGTTTTAAAAGACGGCGAACCCCCCTAATTATCCACCTCGACCTCCTTATCATGTATCTAAAAGCGAAATTAAACATTTAATTCCTTTCATTATATATACAATGGTGCTTACAAATTATAAATAACGAGTACACTACAATAACAACAACCTGCTACAACAACACCAACCCAAATCTTAAAATTAATAACTGACGCCTTTATTAATAGATGACACACACACAGGTGCCCATCCTTTAACAACTTGAGAAAATCGAAACGCTCCTGTATTTGCATATTATGCGGATAACGTCCATCAATACATAAAGTTTTCCGCTCAACATTCGGCATTTCAGCAATCATGTTGAGAATTTTATCCATATATGTAGTTAAACTGTTCGTAACAAGTATGATGAAAGTATAATCATTTGGCAAACGTTCAATTACTTGTTGGCGATTAAGTGTTTGCTGAGTGCGCGGAGCACGACTGGGCGAATAAACATACAAGCAACAAATTTCGCGTATTAAACGCTGGTAATACTTGACCTAATACTTATGGCGGTATTTTCTGGTTATGGGCAAGCGTTCAAAAAATCTTTAACACTTTTTAGCCTTTAAACCATTCTTATCGTCCTCGGCAAGGCGCCTTATTAGTTCGAGAAGCCGTTCACTCTGACCCTTATTAGTGGCGGTCATACTAGCCTATAGTAAGAAAACATAGTGAAAATTTTAATTATTCTTAAATATCAATTAATGTTAATTTTGTATCTACTTGGAATGATTCAAACAGATGATCCAATTGTTCGGGCGTAAAATCCCAAGCTAATTTCGCCAAAAGGTCATGTACATTCTTAACAATTGCTTCATGTTTGTTAATCTGTGCACGCCATACTGCATCTAAATCTTCAAGTGTTGAGGCGTGTTCTTTTATAGAAATCGTATTTTCTTCTCCAGCTTTTCAACATATTGTAGCTGAGCAAGGCAAGTCTTTCGAGCACAAAACATCAGAAAGTTTGATATAATTCTAGTACCAAATAAAATCGCAATGAAAAAGCCAACATTTTTATATTAAATTGTTTACGTGTACTTACGCTCTGCATACAATGCTGTTGTTGTTGTGTACGATGTGAATATGAGCTTAGCACTATATTGATTTCATTTAGCGCATTCATTTTACCATTGAAGCTAGATACGTGTAATAGGCGCAATATCATTTTGAGACGAAACAATTCCAAATCACGTAAGAAATCCTCTTCTCCAGGCAAACGACTTGCTAACACACGTGCCGACTTTACAATACCATTAATATATTCGTTCCACTCCTCCGGTTTGGCTTCACACTTCAATTCATCATCAGAGAAACTATATAAGAAATCCAGCATAGCATTCTAAATTTGCATAAAGTACTTAGCAATGGTTGCAGCTGATGTCAACAGCTGCTCGTAGCATTGCTCAAATCAATGCAAGTGTCAATTGGTTATCCAGGCTCTTGTCGGACGTGCCGCCTTTTGTTTGCAGACCACAATGATACAGTTCCAACCAATCCTTTTGGATTTTTTAGTTTATTAAATATGACACTGTCATTTCGATGACAGTATCAAATGTTACATGTTTAGTGGAGAGCAAAAAAAGCTTTGAATGTGTGCGTGAACTATCACCAACCACCGTCTTGAAGGGTAGCTCTTCCTCTTCCTATGTCACAGTCACAGTCACGGATAAAATACGCCGTGACTGAGAGGTCACAATCACAGATAACATTGTTCCTCAAAAATCACGGGATCTGCCAACATTAATGGCCGGTCTTTTTCTGCCGAGCCGAATTGCCCTATTTCCAAGTTGTTCCAACACCTGTTGTCCGTTCACAGTAGACAACGGGTGTTGCAGCAATTTGGAAACAGGGTGACATTTTTATTATTTGTTAAGGCTGCTGTTACATCATCCCCCTTTGGGAAAAAAAGGTTGAAGTCGACAAATTGATCAAGTTTGTCGGCTTCAACTTTTTTTTTGTATGGGTTTTAAATAATACCTTCCGAATGGCAAAAAAAAAATTGGACTCTTATGGCAGATATACCTAAGTTAACTCAGTTTATATAATTAATTACATTTGTACTTTAATCTACATATTTACGTATATCAATATTTGTAGTTTTGGTTTGTGTTTTTTTTTTTGTAAGTTAGCTTAGTTCATTCAATTTATTACATTGGTGTTAGTTTATTTAAAAATAAGGTAACTATTTTACTCTATTCAAATTTTATTAGTGCAATGTTTTGTTTTTGTATTTTGGTATGCACAATATTTCTTCTTGTTTTAGGTTAGTTATTTCATTTTTGTACAATTTTCTTCTTGTTTTAGGTATTGTGTGTTAAATATTTTAATGTTACACAAAAACAATTAAATTTAAAAATATGATTATTTTTATTTTTTTTTTTTTTAGTTTTAGTTTAAATATGATTGGTTTTTATACGGCAATATAAAGTGTTACTTCACTTTTATAAGTCTATTTTTGTATACTTCTTTTTCTTTGTTTTTAACTTCATCGAAAATAGTTACGCTAGGTTCGTTAATTTTAGTTATAGTAAACGGACCTTGATAAATATTTTCGTGTTTATGATGTGTTTCTTTCTGTATATGTACTTTATCTCCGATTTTGACAACTAACGGTCGTGCCGTTTTATCATACAGATTTTTACTTTGTAACTTATTTTTATTTATAAGATTTTGTGCCATTTTGTGCGTTTTCTCCATCCTAAACTTAACTTCTTTGGCATAGCTTTCGACTTTATAAATTGGGTCAATTTTTTCTTTTGTCAATTCATTCGGCAAAGTTGCCTTTTTCCCAAAAACTAACTCGAAAGGAGAAAACTGATTGTCGAAAACTGTGCTACTCGTAGTATTTTGTAGGAAAGTAAATTATTTTAAATAAACATCCCAATCAGATAAATTATCTTTTAAATATGCACGTTAAAAACTCTATGATTACGTTCGATTGTATCAACAGTTTCGTGATGGTATGCAGTTGAAAAATTATGTTTAATATTTAGAAGTTTAGTTAATTCTTCGAATAATTCATTTTTAAATTCTGACCTAAATCTGATTTTATGGCATTCATTGTGCCGTATGTTAAAATGAATCCTTTAAAAATTGCTGAAGCGATTGTTTTTGCCGATTTGTCTGGCACAGCGACTGTTACCAAGTATTAAGTCATGTCGCAAATAATGGTAAGTGCGAACTTGTTACCATATTTGGACTCAGGTAGGGGTCCTATTGTGTCGATTACTAGTATATCGAATGGTTTACAAGGAGTTGGTGTTAAAACAAGTTTTTCTTTTGTTTTAGGTTAAACCTTGTTTAAAAGACAATCTTTGCAATTTTTGATATATTTCGATATATCACGAGTCATATCTTTCCAATAAAATTTTTTTCGTAGTATTGCGTAAAGTCTTTTCATTCCGCAATGTCCACCAAAAATGGGATCATTATGGTAAATTTTCATTACCTTTAATTTTGTATCCTCATCTGTTACTGTCTCCACTGGATCTATTAAAATAATTTCTAATGATTTTAAAATTTTATTTCCAATATTATTGAAATTTGTAATAGTATAATGTTCTAACAAAATATCGTTTTTAGGTCATTCAATCTGCTTAATTTTGCGTTTGCCGGCTTCTTATTCAAGCCTCGAAAGTAATTTCTCTAAAGTCATTATTTCGTTAACAAGCTCAAAACTAAGTAACTCGAGTTTTTTATGTTTAATATGCGCAAAAAATTCTTAAACTTGTTGTTTTATTATTTTTATCGTACGCAATTGCAGATCTTATTCGTGGAATCTTTTTTGAAAAATTAAATGAAAATTTGTCGTAGACATTTAAAGTAAGTTGTTTTTCGTCGTTTTTGTCTGTTTCCCTATGTAAGTTTTTGTCGTTTGCCTATTTTGTCATTGGCCTTGTCTGTACTGCCAAAATTTGTTTGTTAGCTTCTTTAATTTCATCCATAGGGATGCGCGATAGTGCATCAGCACCAACGTTTGATTTACCCTTAATATATACAATAGTGAAATTATATTCAGCTATTTCTAGTCTTATTCTTGAAAGTTTTGAAGATGGGTCTTTCATATTAAATAAGTATACTAGAGGTCTATGATCTGACTTTACAATAAAATGGGTGCCATAAACGTATGGTCGAAATTGCTTGATTGCAAAGTAAATAGCTAAAGCTCTAATTCTATTATTTGTTTTTTCTGCTCTGCTTTATTGAATGCTTTAGAAGCGAAACAAATTGGTAAATCACTACCTTGCTGTACTTGACTCAAAATAGCGCCACATCCAGTTGTGGAAGCATCAACGGTAATAATGATTTGTTTAGTAAAATCTGGATATTGAAGTAATTTTGGTGAAAGTAACGCTGCTTTCAAAGATAAATATGCCCTTTCGTACTCTAAATCTCATACAAATTCAACTCTTTTTCTGCTTTATCGGTTTAGAGGCGCTGCCAGAGATGCAAAATTAGGTATAAACCATCTGTAATAGTTTGCAAAAGCGACGAGTCGTCGTACCGCGTCTTTATCAGTCGGTTTTGTATAATTTTTAACTGTGTGTATTTTGGAGTCGTCTGGTAACAAACCTTTGGCTGAACATTTGTGACCTAACAATGTAACTTCTGGTCGTAAAATGTTGCATTTATTTGGGTTAAGTTTGAGATTGAAAGACCTACAAGTATTGAAAACTTTTGAAAGATTTTTAATGTGGTGTGCCTCACTACAACCTATGCCGATAATATCGACGACGTACAAAAATGCGACATTGGGTGGCATACCCGAAAAGCTATTGTCATCATTCGTGAGAATGAATTTGGTGCTATATTTAAACCGAATGGAAACACTTTCCATCTAAATGCACCTCGGTCAGTGCTGAAAGACGTAATGTCACGTGAGTCAGGATGTAAGGGGATTTGATGAAATCCAGAAAAAAGATCTAATGTTGAAAAATACTTTGCTCTACCGAGATTATCCAAAATATCGTCAACTCTAGCTATTGGATTTCAGCAATGAGTTTTTTTGTTTACTGCGCGAAAATCTACGCATATACGATAAGCTTTTTGACCATTAGTATCTTTCTTTGGGACTACAATCAAAGGACTAATGTAATTGGAGTAACTAGGTTCAATCAAATCGTTATCTAATAGTTTATTTACTAGTTTATTTACTTATTCCTTCGCATTGAGAGTATGGCAATCGATAATTTTTAACATATACCGGCTCGTTGTCTGTCAATCCTAATTTTTGCTCGTAGAAGTTGTTTAAAGTCATTTTGTCCGTGCCAAGAGCGAAAATGTCGGCATAATCTATGCAAAGGTCAATTAATTTACTTGGAGCATGTTGAGGTATTTGATTTTTTAAAATCGAAATTAGTTTTTTTGTACGTTTGTCTTCTGTTTCTGTCTTATTAATTGTATAAACATTATAATTGGAAAGTTTTTCTCTCCGAATACTGTTTCTTTTCACATACTTTACATCATCCGTGGTGTTTATGACTTTAATTATTGGGTTACCGGAATTAACAATGCATCTCGCTGTGAAACCACCTTTTTCAATTTCCTGCGAGTCCACGAAAAGTGGCTCGGGTGAATCTCCCAAATCAAAAAGTCTGAAAATTTCACATCTGGGAGGAATGATACAACTGTCGCTTTCTGTTCCGTGTAGGATTGGTATCGCGACTGTTTCATTAGCTACCCAAAAGGAAATAATATTTCTTTCATAATTAATAATGCATTTGTTAATTTTCAGAAAATCTTTACCCAGTATGCCATCGGATGGAATAATAAAGTCTTCATTTACTACATGTAAAGTATGTTTAATAAAAAACTTTGAAAAATTTAAATTTACGGTAATTTTACCTAAATTGGAAACTGAATTTGAAGTGACACCGGTAATGTTAATAATGTCGTTCGTATTTAATGAAATATTACTGTCTAGATATGATATTTTTTATTAAAGAAATGTCTGCTTAAGTGTCTACTAGGAAAGAACAAAATTTTTGTGACCCGTTAAGTAGTAATTCTATGAAATCTGAATAATTTAAATTTAGATGCCTACTGGTGGAGGATATTCGCTTACTCGCTTAGTTCGTCCTCACTCAGTGTTCGCTCCTGAGGGGCACTCGCGTTTAAAGCGCGTACGTTTGCGTTTCTACCTCTACCGTTTGACGATCGTGAGTTGTTGCTTCTATTGTTACTATTATTGGGATTTGAGTTTGGGCTTGCACTTGTACTGCTATTGTTACTATTTTGTTATCTATTTCTATTGTCATATCGATATCGCTGACTATTGTTGCCGTTACGGCTGCCGTTGTATGAAAATGAGCTATTATTTCTATAACCAGTATAGCTGCGATTTGGGTAAAAACCTCGATAACTACCACGTGATCGAAAAGCTAAAACCCGACGCTCAGTTACTTCGTTATTTTGTTCTACAATTAATTTCGCTACTACGTCTTTCGGATCAGTAAATGCCGTTGAGGCTAAAATGGTTTTGACTAAATTTGATTTTGCATTTAAACGACACACGTTAAAAGTTTTTTCGACTGCCATTTCATAAGCTTTCGCTTGAGTGATCCCTTCAATAACAAGAGACCGCTCAAGTGAGTCAGCTATATCTTCAACTTTTTTGGCAAAATCTGTATAATTGTTGTTATTAACGAGCAACGCTGCAATTTTTCCTGCTACAACTTTCGAGTTGTCTGGTTTGATCCTACTACGTAGAGCTACTTTGATTTCATTAACGGAAGTTACTTGCCTTGGTATTGCTTCACGGGCTTTACCCTCTAGTTTTGATTTTAAGAATGCTATAAAAGTATTAGTTGAATTTTCACCAGCGAACTCTTCAAGTAATTCGATTTTGTCTATAAAGGTCTCAAGTGCTAGAGGATCACCGCTGTTGTTGTTGTTGTTGTAGCAATGCTCGCCCCACCTAATAGCCGCGACCGATCACAAATTGTCATCAATATCCTCTAACGGGAGTCCAAGGAAACTTGCCGTTTCAACAGGGGTGGACCATAAGGAAAGGGGTGTTAGAGGCGTTGGTTCCACATTACAATTAAAGAGATGGTTGGTGTCATGTGGGGACACATTGCAAGCAGGGCATACATTTTGTATGTCGGGGTTGATTCTGGATAGGTAAGAGTTTAACCTGTTACAGTATCCAGAACGAAGTTGAGCAAGAGTGACACGCGTTTCCCTGGGGAGTATGCGTTCCTCTTCTGCGAGTTCTGGATATTTTTCTTCAAGTACTGGATTCACCGGGCAATTCCCGACATAAAGGTCCGACGCCTGTCTATGGAGTTCACCAAGGACCTGCTTGTGTTTTTCCGCTTCATACGGCTGGGTTCTCAGGTGCCGTATTTCCTCAAAATGCTTACGGAGATGACTCCTTAGGCCCCTAGGCGGTGCTGGTTCGTCAATCAGATGTCTGTTGGGATGCCCAGGTTTCTGGGTATTCAACAGAAACTGTTTGGTCAGCATCTCATTTCTCTCCCTGATGGGGAGTATTCTCGCCTCATTATGCAGATGGTGTTCTGGGGACATAAGAAGACAGCCCGTGGCGATTCTGAGAGCAGTATTTTGGCAGGCCTGTAGTTTCTTCCAGTGGGTGGTTTTTAGGCTTGGCGACCATATGGGTGACGCGTAGCACGTAATCGGCTGGCTAATTGCTTTGTATGTGGTCAAGAGCGTTTCTTTATCTTTTCCCCAGGTACTGCCAGCAAGGGATTTGAGGATTTTATTACGGCTCTGAATTCTTGGAACAATTGCGGTTGCGTGCGCACCAAAATGTAGATCCTGATCAAACGTCACACCCAAGATTTTGGGGTGTAGGACAGTCGGTAGCGTAGTGCCATCGACGTGGATGTTCAATATGGTCGAAATTTGGGGCGTCCATGTTGTAAATAAGGTCGCGGAAGATTTAGTCGGTGACAATGCCAGGTTTCGCGAGGCGAAAAAACTGGAGAGATCAGGGAGATAGCCGTTTATTTTATTGCATAGCTCATCGATCTTTGGGCCTGGGCCTGTGGCCATTATTGTGCAGTCATCGGCGTAGGAAACGATTGTGACTCCTTCCGGTGGTGAAGGTAGCTTAGATATGTAGAAATTAAAAAAAAACGGGAATAGGACACCACCCTGTGGAACCCCTTGTTTAATTCTCCTTTGTTTTGATGTTTCGTTTCTGAATTGCACCGATGCCTGCCGACCACCCAGATAATTTGCGGTCCACCTTTTAAGACATGGGGGAAGGGTGGACCCTTCCAGGTCTTGCAGTAACGAGCCATGGTTGACCGTATCAAAAGCTTTTGATAGGTCTAACGCTACGAGTACTGTTCTATGGTGGGGATATTGATTCAAACCGCAATTTATCTGGGTGCTAATGACATTTAGCGCGGAGGTAGTGCTATGGAGTTTTCTGAAGCCATGCTGATGAGGGGCTAGCTGCAAATGTGCTTGGAAATAAGGGAGCAAAATGGCTTCAAGCGTCTTTGCCACTGGCGATAGGAGAGATATCGGACGATATGACTCACCTACGTTAGCTGGTTTCCCAGGCTTTAGTAGCGGGACCACCTTGGCCATTTTCCATTTCTCGGGTATGACAAAGGTGGAAAGACTTGCGCTAAGTATTTGAAACCCTCTTTCCCTAGGTTTTTAAGCATCGGCATGGCTATGCCGTCTGGGCCCACTGCTTTGGATGGTTTAGCGCGACCAATGGCGTCCTCAACCTCTCTAGCGGTGATGGTAATTGGTGACGCGCTGAGTTTGTGTTTATGTGCGTGTCTATTGGCTCTCCGTCTATCTTTGTCGACCGTAGGATGCATTATATATTGTCGGCAGAAAGCGCTCGCGCATTTTTTCGCATCCGACAGCACCTTATCGCCAAAGGCGATGGAAACTTTGTCTTTGTGCTTAGTCGGATTCGATAGGGACTTTACGGTGGACCAAAGTTTACCTACACCGGTAGAGAGGTTACAACCTCTTAGGTGCTCTTCCCATTTCGCCCGCTTGTGTTCGTCCACAAGCAATCTGATGCGTTGGTTTATATCCCTTATTTGGGGGTCGCCTGGATCAAGCTGTCTTATAAGGTCGCGTTCCCTCGCTAAGCTCGCTGCCTCCGCCGGGAAGTGGGGCCGGATTTCGGGAATTCTCCCGGCGGGAATGAAATGTGCCGAGGCGGATTCAATGACCTTACGGAAGGCACGCTCCCCTTGGCGGGCGTCAGTCGGGATAGGGAGGGCAGCAAAGCTGCTGTCTGTTGCAGATTTATATTCTTCCCACTTTCCTTTTTTGAAGTTTATGAAAGTGCGTTTTTCGGTGACGATGAAGTCGGCGGTACGCTCGAACGAAATAAGTATGGGCAGGTGGTCGGATGCCAATGTTACCATCGGCTGCCAGTTGACGCAGTTTACGAGTTCTGCGCTCACGATTGAGATATCTGGCGAGCTATGACAGCTTCCTACCATACGTGTGGGGGCGTCTCCGTTTATTGTGCAGAACGTCGTTTTGTCTATTTGATCCGCCAACATCTCACCCCTACTGTCCGCCCGCAAGTTTGAATGCCATAGGTCGTGATGGGCATTGAAATCGCCTAAGATAATGCGATTGTTGCCAGTGAGTAAGGCCTCGATATTAGGGCGGTATCCACTGGGGCAACAGGTGACAGGAGGGATGTAGATGTTGATGATTTCTAGATTTGCATCGCCTGACCGGACAGATAGGCCTTGACGTTCTAAGACATTGTCACTGCGGTCGATGCCAGGATCAAATATATGATATTGCACAGAGTGGTGTATAATAAACGCGAGGCCGCCTCCATTTCCGCTCTCGCGGTCTTTCCTGTGGACATTATAACCAGAGCAGGTCTGCAATGCAGATCTTGCTGTGAGTTTAGTCTCTTGAATCGCAGCAATGCGGATGTTGTGCCGCTTCATGAAATCGACTATCTCCGTAATCTTCCCAGTTAGTCCATTACAGTTGAACTGCAGAATTCTGAAGTGCATGAGGGGTGACGCCGCCACTCTAGGGGTAAGTGAGGGGTGACTACGCCTAGGTTGTGGAAGGCCAGGACGCAATTGCTGTTGTGGCCTTGGGACTGGGCGCCCTTGGGCAAGCATTGGGGTACCCGGATGATTTGGGTTTGCGACCTGGCAACATGGCGCGATGAAACCCGTCGGGGGGTTGCCGTCGCGGAGACCAGAACATCTAGGAAAGTGGCACCACCCAAGGCAGGAGCTGCATTGAGCGGATGTCGCAAACCTATATATTCTGTGCTGGCAGACGGTGCAAACGGAGGCAGGGACTAAGAGTCTGTTTCCCTGACCTGCACGATTGCTGCCAGAAAAGAGGGGGGGAGAAGAAGACGGGGGCAGGGGCTGATGCTCAGCATTGCAACCAGCTCTACTACGAAGGTAGTAGTTATGAGTGGTATCAGCTGTTTGAGTTGTTGGCGCCGTGGGGCACGAGCAGCAGCGGGTTCCTCATGGAACTTGGGGGTGGGGAGGGAGGGATGGCCTGAAGGTTTAATGTGGCCATATAAATCGTTCCCGAGATGGTCGGGCCAGCACCTTAATGGTGCTGTGTTACCGGAGCGTATCGGATCTGTATCCGACAAAGGACCATCACATCGATAACACTCCCCAAAACCTTCGGGGAGTAACTAATCGCTACAACAACAACAACAACAACAACAGCAGCAGCGGGTACTTGTTGTGGCTTGCTGAGCAGCGAAGCTGCTGGAAGGTAGTGGGGATACGCTTAGGCGTAGACTACGGGACGCCCTTAGGCGTGAGCAGCAAGGAGCCACAAAAGATTTATAAAAGTTACGTGGACGTCGGGTTTTGGGATCAAGCCCAGAACAACCTGTCCGATGCAACCATCCCTTGCACGAGACACACTGAACAGAGTATGACCGTCCTAAAAAGATTCCTTTCTGGCAAATGCAGCAAAACCATTTCTCATGACCGGGGTCAGGAGACGGACCCGAATTGGGTTCGATACCTTCCCGGAGTAAGAGAATATGTAGCAGTCCTGCTGCAAGGAGCTGCTGGGAGGATGACAATTTGTGGGAGGGACGAATCAAATTAAATGGGATCACCGCTGTAGTTTTCTCTAATAGAATTTTTACACATGCTAATGAAGGTTTTCTTTTCCTCAGGTGTTGCCATGATTTGATCGTTAAGATCTGAAGCTGAATTAGAAGAAGGTGAGACAACGTCTGTATCAATTGGATCGTTAAGATCTGGGTTTACGTCAGAAGAAGGGTTAACTAAGGTTGTACTATTTGAGTCATTAAGATCTAATTTTAAAGTAGAAGAAATTGAAGTTAATTTTGCACTATTTGAATCGTTAAGATTTGAAGCTAGATTAGAAGTTAAATTTTTACTGGAAGAATCTTCGAAGCCTGGAAAATCTGTTGACAAAGAAAATCTATTTCCCTGGTTTGTGACTTCTTCGGTCGAAGATGAAGCTAAACTTTCGTACCTTGAGGCTGAATTATCGGATTCTGAGTCTAAATTTTTTTGCACTTGCTTACCACTTATTATATATGTAGTTATCAGAATAGTAGTAGTATGTAGTTAGCAGAATAATTCAGTTCGAACTATGAAATTAATGAAGTACTTGTTTGAATGTCTGAATTTATATTTGAAGCTGAAATGTTGAGGAAAAAGAAAAAAAATTTTGTAAAAGGGAACTGATTTGCAGGTGAATAGTCGCTACAGAAATATTTAACACTTTATTGGAAGAATTAATTGAAACTGCAGTATACTTGTATGAAAAATCTGTAAAAAAAAGTAGTTGAATTCAAAATGGCTCAAAAGTATGTAAGTATGAATTGGTAAAAATCTCAAAATGTGGTAATCACGGAACCACCGCATATATCAAAACAATTTTAGTTGGTTTTTCACGGAACCACCGCATGTATTAAAAAAATCTTAGTTGGGTTTTCACGGAACCACCGCATGTATTAAAAAAGTTTATTGGTTTTTAACAAACCACCGTTTATAAAAAAAATTCAATTGGTTTTTCACAAACCACCGTTATATCAAAAATCCAAAATTTATATGAAATGCGAAATTATTTTACTTGAAATGCGAAGGCACCGAATTTAATAAAAAATTTTAATTTATAATATACATACATATATACGTTTAAAATACATATATATTTATATATTATACTTATTGTACTGCTTCGCTGCTGCTAAAATGATGGCTGCCGCTGATGTCGCCAATGCTACTGCTGTCGAGTTGTTTTTGCTACCGAAGTCGCTGCCGGTGTTGTTGCTGCTGGCGGTGTTGTTGCTGCTGACAGTGATGTTAAATGCTGATGGTGGTGGTGGTGTTTAAAAATGCCGATGTTGTACAGTTGGCTAGTGGCGTGGGTTTTAAATTCCGTTAATTAATAGCGTTATTCATTCGTAGTATTAGCTTCTTTGTTAAAAATTTTCTTTTATAAAAGTATTTAATATCATATAACGTCCGATTAATTTATTCGTATTTTTGTTTTAGGTAGTTTTATTATTTAGCCAATGTCCTTTCGTTCTATCATCTCTGCTTCTTTTAACTGTTAGCATTAGTTTTATTCTAAATTTTATCTTTCCATTGCCAATGCCACTTTTCCTACACCACTCTACTCACCATTGCTGCATTTTGTATTGCCTGACGAGGCTCCAGCCTCACGGTCGCCATGTGAGGTTCCATTTTGGAACCTCTGAAAAATTGATGTGCGCTTCTTTTATTTATTAAGTTGTTGTATAATAAATGTATTTTTAATTATTTTACACTTATTTATTATTTATTAACTTTAATTTGTACACCTCGCTTATTTTAGTTTTAGTTTTTTTTTACCCACATTCGTGCTTTCTTGTGTCGTCCAAATTTTAATAATGGCCGGTCTTTTTCTGCCGAGCTGAATTGCTCTGTTTCCAAGTTGTTCCAACACCTGTTGTCCGTTCACAATAGACAACGGATGTTGCAGCAATTTGGAAACAGGGTGACATTTTTATTATTTGTTAAGGCTGCTGTTACACTTTTATTCATCCACTTATAATGAAAATGTGCTTCTCATAGGAACGCCTGTAACGCAAGAAATGCCCACATGTACGAAGTAGAAAAAGTAAATTAAGGTTGTTAGCAATCTTTTTGTCCCAACGAGCCCAACTGACAGATTGCGTGTGAAATAATCAAAATTCTAAACCTAATTGTCTCTAAACAAACTAAGTCAAAGAGCAAAGCACCAGATAGAATATTTATATTTACATATGTATGGATTCAGGATTCACGTGGGCAAAAATCAGTGGTATATACGTCTTCAGTTGCTATGCCCCTCCCAGCATGACCATCGCCGAGCTCGAAGACATGATATACGGGATCACCATTGAAGCACGAGGTAAACACCCGCTTTTAGTGTGTGGAGACTTCAATGCATGGTCATCTGTGTGGGAAAGTAGACGAACAAACGAAAGAGGGAGAGTTCTTCTCGAAAGCCTTACTTCTTTGAGGCTAGAACTCCTAAATGAACCAGGGATATATACCTTCGATACAGGTACCAGACGATCCATCATAGATCTCACCTTCGCTAGCAGCGAAATAGCAAGACGAGCAAAATGGTCCATAAGCAACTATACACACACAGCGACCATAAAGCTATTAGCGTAGAGCTGCTCGAAACTCCACGAACGGTAGCAGCAAGACATCGACAAAGTAGGAAATGGAAACAGCACCTTTTCGATCCACAAATATCTGATATTATCTGGAAGGACGCCATAGTACGAGGATCACATGCGGAAGACCAGTCGGTTCAAATCACTAAGTCGCTATGTATGGCATGTGATGCTGCCATGCCCAGAAGTCGCGGAGAAGCACAGCGCACTCCGGTATATTGGTGGAATACGAAATTGTGGAAGAGCGTAGAAAATGTCACAAAGCACGAATAATAGCGCAGAGGGCACGATCATCACCACGATATGCGGAGATACACAGCGCCTACGTCGCACAAAGAAAGGTACTTAAAAATGCCATAAAAAAGAACAAGAAGTTATGCTTCAAGATCCACCGTAGATGCAATACAAACAGTCGTCAATATAGCTAGAGAAGCTATCTCTGGAGGCCAAAATAAAAGGAAGTTCTGTGCACAGATTATGTTGGACATCAAGGATGCTTTTAACACTGCGAACTGGATGCAGATAATGGCAGCGCTGCAAAGCTTCGGCACACCAGCTTACTTACGCAGAATAATAGGTAGCTATCTTAAAGACAGGGTACATCTTTTTGACACGGATCAAGGAGCAAAAGAGTACAAAATCACTGGAGGCGTCCCACAGGGATCTGTTCTCGGTCCAACGCTTTGGAATGTAATGTATGACGGGGTGCTAAAGATTGATCTACCAGAAAACACGCAAATTGTGGGATATGCTAATGATATTGCAGTGGTAGTAGTGGCCAAGAAACTGGACCTGCTTCAAGCATTATGTAATGACGCCGTAGCAAGAATAAAGGAATGGCTGACCAATATGGGATTGGAGTTGGCTAGCCAAAATACGAAAGTGGTATTAGTAAGCTCCAAACGGTCGGCGAACGAGTTAGTCTTAACTGTCGGGGATCATCAAATCACTTCAAAGGATTCTTTAAAATACCTAGGAGTGCACATTGACTCTAAGTTAACTTTCAAAGAGCACTTCAGAGCGGTGGGGGAGAAAATTACCAAATTTAATGGAGCACTTATTCGAATAATGCCTAACATTGGTGGTCCGAGCACAGCTACACGTCAGCTATTGTCCACAGTAACCAGCTCAATAATACTATACGCAGCACCAGTGTGGTATGGATCTAAACGGACCCATCAAAAGTATATATTAGCAGCGTACCGACTTGCTGCTTTATGAATAGCAAGTGCTTATCGGACGGGGTCAGACGACGCGATCCTGGTTCTAACCCGGCAAATCCCAGTAGACTTACTGGCAAGCGAATTGGCCGATCTGTATAACACTAATATCGAGCGACCATCTGAAGAAGAAAAGAAAAGAGCAAGGACACAAACAATAGCTAAGTGGCAAGAACGGTGGGAGGCCTCGAGTAAAGGGCGTTGGACCTTCACGCTAGTTTGGAACGTAGCTCAATGGAATAAGCGGAAGCACGGCGAACTGAACTACCATCTCACGCAGATAATGAGTGGACATGGCGGTTTCAAAGAGTATTTATGGAAGCGTAGGATAGAGGAAGATCCTTATTGCCCAATGTGTACCACGGAGTTAGAAAACGCAGAGCACGTCAAGTTCCACTGCCCCCGTTTCCACGAGGAAAGACTCGCCTTGCATGGAGTCTTTGGGGAGGAACCTACCACGAGAAATTTAGTATCACATATGTGCAACAGGAAAGAGTGCTGGACTGCAGTGAGCAAAATGGCATTTATAGTAATGACACGCCTGATGGATGCTGAGAGGGAGCGCAGAGAAATGCGCATGCGAAGCAGTGGCGATTAAATCGACACTCAGAGCAAATAGCGGGAACCTGGACGCAGGCACAACAGTAGGCTCTTAAAAAATGAGAAATATGGAACGCCACCATGAAGTAATGCGAAAGTGGTACCGGGGTGGGCGACGGTTCCAAAACGGGGCTGTTTTTTAGTCTACGGACACACGGCAGCAATTATGGTGCATTAGGCATTTTCAGCCTCCCCGCAAAAAAAAAAAATATATATATGTATGTTCCTTTGCTATGTTTCCAGGTGGAGGATACTATCAAAGATTTGATTATTTTTATTTCATTTACTGTTAAATAATAGACGAATCAGAATAAAATAGAATATATTCAGTTATTTTAGAGGAATTCACCTTGCCTAGCAATCGGTGCGCGGATTTCAAGGAATGCATGAATTGTACAGATTGTAAAGTCACAACAACAAAACACAGGCAAAAAGCAACCACTTCAACACTGTCTCACCGGTATTCCTCTCAATCCTCTCATTAAGCTTTCGAAAAGATTAAGCAATTATTCTTCATATTTTTTTATGTCAAGTTTCTCACTGATGCACGCTATAACTTCACAATAAAACAAAATAATCCGTGCACCTTGCAAGACATAGCGAGCCCCCCTAATATTTTTTAAAGTTAACCAATTTTTATATTTAACATACACACTCACAAATATTAGAAATTCAGTTAAATATGAAAATGTATTCTCTTTTAAACTTATAATCCCCTGCCCTGGATGTTCCATCTCCGTTTCTGTAAATATCATACATAATTCTCCCACAATATTTCATGTTGACACAACTAATTCGAACGTTTTGAAGCATAGAGTGTTTCACTGCAATTCGAAAATGTCAACACAAAATTCCATTTAATAAAATTAGTATTCATCGAGTAAATGTTCATGGCAAACAATTTTCTTGAGGGAAGTAAGAAGATTGAACGAGTTTTAGTTCAAAGCATAAATAGAAAACCCAAATTCTGAGAAAGAAAAAACATAAAAACGGGAAAATAATGAACTTGGTTGAAATCATTAGTTTTGTGTTTGTTAGTTTGAAATACCACTGAGTTATATAACATGTTGCATCCGTCATCAGATTCAGGGCTTGGTGCTATGTATGTATGTGTGCGACGTAATAGACGTTAGATATAAAAAAAACTATTACGAACGTTTATTGATACGAACCACTTGTCATTCAAATGAATTCAATATGTTGCCTGTTTGCACAATGCATAGTTGCGATGAATAAAATAGCAATACGACTAACTCCAATTATAGGTTAAAAATTTGTCGAAAAAAGAATCATAAACTGGAATTATCAAGTAAGCACTTAAAACAGCTTTATGCTGAAAGTCAATTATTAGTGCCACAAAATTTCATTAAAAAGGGAAGAAAACAACGTTTCATTAACAATTTGCACGTTTTATTGTAAGCAAATGCAAATCAAAACTTTCATATTTCGAATTTTTATGATATCCCAAAACAGGCGGCTTGTTAGATTATGATCACATAGGTATTTGGTATTATTACGGCTTTTCTCCGAACGTAACCGGTAACATTGAAAAGGGTAGCTTCGCAATTCAAATCAAATGAAAATATTTGTGCTATTTTTCATTCATAAACTAACTTACTAAGCGCGTAGCGGTGGAGCGGTAACAATATGTTACCCCTACCCTGATGGTTACGATATTTTCCGCAAACTCTAGCAAGTTCGTGTTCAATAAATATGTTTGTGAATTTTGCTACATACTCGTTTAAAAAGGTTTAGAAACAACATTAGCTCTTTTTTGTAAACAATGCCCTCATACTTTTATTTGATCCACTATTGCGAAGCTTGCCACTTGCATTTTTACCGGCTATGTAATTTTTCTCAACTCTACTGCGTCCATATGCGTTCAAAGTTACATATTTGGACATATACAGTTTTGTTGTTTTAATTAATTTACGTATTCATATTTATTAGAGTTTCACCATGCGTCCTTCTTAGAACTGAAAACAGAAAAAATTTGGTGTGAATACCAATGAGCTTTGCCATTTTTTGTACTTTCGTAAGAAAGCTGGTGTTTTGATAATAACTTGGCATGTTGTTACGTTGACTTCGATTTTGGTACTTTTTCCACTCCAAAGCTATAACTACACTAAGGTGTTGCTATAATTTGGCAATTTGATGTGTCAAAAAGCCCATCGACTAGAGTATAGAAATCCAAAATACATTTTATTGAATTTGATTTTTGAGCACTTCTCCTTTACCCCATTCAAAAACACTTCCACAAAACATGGCAAATGGGACTTATCTTTCACCACAGACATTTTTCTCAATAATAGCTTTGTTTTTTTTCACTTCTAAATGCGTTTACGCTTAAACTTTATATGGACTGCTAAGCGACAAACTTTAAATACACCTCTGAAATTGCTACGTGTAAAATTAGTACTACTAAAATTCAATACGCATTATACTCAGATGTAACTGAAATATGTGTCTATGTTTCACCCTCTGCACCAATTCTATGTATTCTATGCGCGTCCACTATTTATCACAACTGATTCAGCTATATGTTATACACAGAAATACAACAGAGGGTTGTGTCTCCGCTTTTCGGTACACCCTGTGTGGCTGTAGCTAGTTGTTTAGCCACAGCCGCTATATGGGTCTCCTAAGAATTATCTGAGCGAGGATAGGCGTTTTTTTTCACGCGCAAACGAAACGTATACGCGTGTAAAAAAAAACACGGCTAATGAAATACAATGCAAACAAAAAGTGGCGAAAAATTTAGAAAAAAATATTAATTATGTTTAAACATTACAAAAAATAATTATTTTAGTTATTATTGACAAAATAAAAAGGACGCCACTCACTGGCACTTCCCAAAAATAGAAAAACTAGGTTCAATCTAGCTATAACGGCATTTTTGATTGATTGTCGTGCTGCTCTGTCGCGCCGAAAATAACGACCCACATAAGAACATGTGTAAAACATATATATAATACTTCTATATCAATACCTTCCTATCTTCCTAATGTGCAAATTTTCTGTCAATCATTATTTGCTGAAACTGTACAAATGTATGTTCTGCGCATGCGCGGGCTTTGATAGTGTTAGTGAATTGTAGTAGCGTGTGTAAAAAAAAGTATTAAAGGGGTACCAATGAGTCACTATCCCCGTTACCCAACTTTTGCATACTAATTGTTATAAAATCTCAGTTTAGTCGATTAAACAATGAAAACGCCAACAAATACAATACAAGGCTTGATGTCTTTATTATTTAAGCATGGGCTGCAGCCATACAAAGTACGTTATTTACATAAATAGTACAAAAAAAAAACAAAACAAGGCGTAGAATTCATATTTGAAATGAAAAAAATTCAAATATACATGTATGAAAATATACATATACATACATCCCAACACGCATTTCTTTAAACGTTTTAAAAAGTAATTTAAAATGAATTTGCTTGAACAAACGATATATAAACGTTTTAAAAATTTTTACTTATTTTCAGTTCTTTAATGAAATAAATTTTTGATGAAGTAACAAAATATGAGCATGTACTGGGCTGGCTGCTATTGGTGTTGAAATAATATCAATTTTGTAAATTTTACTTATACCAGCTGAAAATCTCACGGTCGCTAACTAGATTTGTTTTCAATTTATGCCATTTGTTGCGCATACGCATATTTTGTAACTGTTAATTCTGTGCACGAGAAATTCGTAGTTGTCAGTTGGCATTAAGGGCTCATTTACATACGTATATCTGCGCACTCAGCACAAATCGGTAATGCTAATCTGCGGAGTTCTTAAAACAATCAAAAATTTTATAATACTAATGGCAAACAAAAGCTTACTTTTTCATTTGGAGGACGAAATAGCCTAATGTACAATATTGATATAAGCAAGACGGCTTGTTGAAATATACATATATTTAAGCTCCTTTTTTAAAAAAATTTAACGACAGCCTTGAAATTTTGTCTCCTTCTCTCGTTGTATATCTGTACTGTAATGTTTGACAGGCTGCACAGTTCAGTAGTAGTGATATAGAAGTATTACATAGATGGTGTAAAATAACTTGACAGATGTCGTTTTAGCACGAAAGCAAAATAACCCTACAAAAAATCGTGCGATTAATCCCTAAAGAGATTGGTGTCCGATTGATCTATTTTGTATACATTTGGGCATATTGATCCCCTATAGTCCTTTTCGAGTACAGTTGGGATTAGTCAGTTTGATATCTATGTAGCCCACTTCAAGAAATATTAAAAAAAAAAACAGCAACGAAGCGAAATAAAAAAAGGTTACAGGTGATTGAATCGAATTATTTAAGAAAAATGCGGATCCCTATACCTAACGTAAATTACTAGAACTTAACGACTACGCCGGAGTTAGGGTTCAATTTTCGGAGAATATTTCTTATTCCATTTAGAAAAGCTGTTGCGCCCGCTCAAATAGATTTTGTGGCTTGGCAAACCCTTCGATTTTGTTTCTGTCATGAAAAATGTGTCTGGGCCCTATCTTGGCAATTAAAGTTAATTTTGTTTTGCCCATTCACGTACAAAATTTTGCGAAGCAATTTTATAAACATTCTCACTTTACAAGAAAAATACTTGCTAATATATTTTGTGTCATATTCTTTTGTTCAAATGCAGTGAAAAACGTTGGAAACGTACCAAAAAGTGGGAAAAGTAATTTTACTTGGAAAGTGTGAAAGCAGTCATAGCCAAAGAAATTTCGAATTCTTAAGCTTTGCTTGCAACAAAAGTTGGAAGTTGGCTACTTTTTCATGTCAGATGGCGCCATTGTCGCTCAATCTGCCGTTCTCCATAAAAATGCGTGCAATCTACTCATAATGCGTAAGATTGCTTATATGACGGGGCCTTTAGTCATTGATCAAAGGGCAATGAAGCAAGACGAAAGACGCATTGTTTGCTATCATTTAAAAAATATTTCGTAAATTTGCTATGAAAATGTGATTTTATTTTATGAGAGCACTAAAGAATTAAATAAAATAAATAAAGCTAACATTAAAAAGCTTTAAATTAAGCGCTTGAGCTTTTGAGCAAATACACAAAAATCTTCTTCGACGTTTGTTCTTCACTTGTTCAGCGACGACTAACACATTCAATAAAAGAAATAGCCAAGCAATCCGTGTGAATCGCTTCTACACAATTGTGCTATGATATGAAGAGCCCTGGCTTATTGCTAGAAGGATAGGCAAACGATATTTCTTCTTGAGATGCATCCAATTGGTGCGATCACTCAAAATGTTTATCGATATTCTTTGGCAAGTGCAAGGAAACTTACAGATTGGGTCATAGGAAGAGACAATATCCCCAAAGTTATAGAGCGGTACGCAGATCACAAGAAAGTAAAAATTCCATAAAAAAAAAACGCTCAAGAAAATTCCTTGTGGTAAATTTTCTTGAGGTAGTACGCAGTTTACAAGAAATTTAGTACGCTACTTTACTACTATTTCTCCATCAAATGTGCATATGGCAACACCGGTTTCCGCAAGAAATATGTCAAGTGCCATATATTTCTTGAAGGAAAAAGGTAAACAAACTGGAAAAATTAGGTAAGCACATGGTTTTTTAATTTTTTTGCAATAAGTAATTATTACTTTATTTCAGAAGTGGAAATAACAATAGCTGCAGCACCAAAACGCAAAAAGCTCATAGTGAATTTCGCGGCGTAGGAGAAACGGGCACTTATAAGGGAAGTGACATTCTTTTGTGACATTTATTTTGTGTATGTGCTCTTCCTCTTGCTTGATTCACTATTCACCGTGGATTTTTAAACGTCAAAATTACTTCCATATTACTAAGGCTAAGTTTTTCTTGAGCAATTACTTGTGATCTGCGTACCGCTCTTATAAAAAAAAAACTAAAAATACTTGGCGCGATATACAACCGAGGAGACTTAAGACGAGCTTCTCTTCCAATTTACATCGTGCTAATTTCAATGTTTCCAACAACGACTGGATCTTCAAAATATATCAGATAATATGTGTAACTACATAACCTCCACCGTCTTATGATTCATCGATGGATGTTTTTAATTTAATTAGCTTATCTACGTTATATGAGAAAAGAATAAAAAATAGCGCATAAAATTTAATAAAACACAAACAAGCAAGCAAAAAATTACCTTGAGCTAACGAAACAGTTACAAAAGAGAAAAGGTATCACTTAATTAAAAAAAAAAAGTTCACTTTGCAAGCGACACTAATTCCCTTACACATACACATCCGTTAAAATGCAACCCTATGCAAACTCAGGGTGTCATTCCACAACAAACACCCAAATATATTTGTATGAAAACTCAACCCAACTCCTCCCGCATCTGCAACGCAATATCACAAATTCGTTGGTCGTTCTCATCTACATACGTCCCTGCCCGTCCATACAGTTGCTTTCGTGTGATAGGTGCAAAAGGCGACAGCTCGTAAAGAACTCATGCGATGAAAAAAAAAACAATTTTTCATTAGAAGGCAAAAAATATGACATTCAGGAATTGGAATGAGTAGTCAGCGTTCCTCTAACGGGCTTCAATTAGGATGCTACCTACATAGTGTTTCACAAGTGAAGTTGATACCCACCGCCAACTCACTAAAGCTTGTGAACAGAAGCCGTAAAATACTGGTGTAGAATGTCACATTCGGTAATGTTGCAAACCCAAGTAATCGACATCCTGTAAATGTGTGGAAGTGTTCGTATTTGGTCTAGTATAGTATGAACACACATTTACAATGTACCTATGAGTAGAAAAAAAAGTATAAGGAATTTATATTCGCATGTTTTATCAGGGGCGTACACTCTAAAAAATTTGCTCAGAACAAGGAAAAGGAGTATCCGTGTCGCAAGATGAATGCGTTTTCAATAAAGCATACGATATTTTAATAATGAAAAATCATTCTTTTTACATATTTTAGAAATAATTCCTTGTTTTAAGGAATATTTTAAATATTAAAAAAAAACTCTATCTATAACGAAAAAGTATGCCCATTACATCAATGTCTGCTCTGAGTATAATCTTGATATTCATTCCACTATTCAAATAATCGATTTGCTAAATTTGGTACTAAATATTTCTTTCGATTAGTGACAGAATCGAGTATTCGAATATTTTTTTTTTTTTTTTGTAATTTTTAATAAGTTCATTTGTGTACAATAAGTGTGTCAACTAAGCGATAAATGTTAAAATTACAAACAGCCTCGCTCACCTGCTGCAAATCTCAGGTCTAAAGTTGTATTTTTGGTACGTTAGAGTACTTCAAGCTGAGTTGCATTTGAAAGTTTAAGAAAACTTTGTATTTACAGCTGAAATAGTTGCATATATTTCCACGGAAATATAAATAATAGAAGACTTGTAGCCTCCAACAATGCGGAAACATGCGGGAAGCAAAATTTATTTAAATTAGAGTCAAAAACGTCTAGAGAAACTTAACAAAATATAAAGCGCCACACATGTAACATTGTTGTTTTTTTTTTTTTCATTTAAAAATGTTGTTACCAGAATCTTGTATTACACAAATATAATGAACTTGGTACAGAAATTCAGAAATCCTAGAAATTATTTTACCGACATACTTTGTTGTTGTGTTTAAAAAGTTCTTCACAATAATTTGAAAAACTATATGTTTTCTATGCTTTTTACACATAGAAGAGTAACCTCATGTATTAAATTAAAATTTTAATGAAAATAAATAACTCAGAAATGAACAATTTTCGCCATGATATAAAATTAGAATGCTGTGTAACAGGAACAACACTTTTGTGACTACATACACCCTGTCTCAATCTTTTACGTCCCTGTACAGAACCCTAATTAACCGCTTTCAACCGAAACAACAATGGCAACCCCGATTTTCCCGTTATGCTAACTTAAGCGAGTGTCTGTCTGAAAGAAGTCAACACACTTGTATTTATACACAATGAATAAGTTCACCAATTCCTCCTCCATGCCCACCTAAGTTTACGGAAACTCATTTTGCAGGAAAGAAATCATTTTTTTTGGCAATTTTTAAATTTTTTTCACCAATGGCTAGAATTTTCAAAGACTAATTGACAACGCCAGCAAAACGTACGTTTTTAAATTCGTTTGCGATACTTTGGCATAGTCGTTGCGTCGCCTTCGGATTAGGAACATGGCTATGAAAACGTGTGTGCCCAAAGTCAGCTATTTATGCAAAGTAAGGGCCAAAACAACGCAAAAGTGGAATGTGTTTGGGCGTTAAAGAAACAGGATTCGCCACAGGTAGATGAGGTTGAAAATTGGGTTGGAGAAGCTATAATATATCGCGCTGGCAACTCCTTGAAAGGGTTGCACTACACAACTCCTTGAATCAATTTGGTATTTTGCTCGCCTCTTATGACAGGCATACCTGCCACGGGTATATTCTAAGCCCCCAAACCACCTCTAACATTAATATTGTTCAACGAAAATGGTAAGAAAATAGAAAGTTTTCACACAATACATGGAAATGATTTCCTCATTTAAAAAATGTTTTTTCTGAGTGTGTTTGTATATGCTTACTGCGTCTGCCCCCAATGGTGGGTGTGATAAAACTCTTGGATTAAATCGTATTGTGGTATTCACATTGTCTACTAACAAAAAGCACACACATGCACCTGAGCAAGTGGAGGAAGAAATAAATCCCATGGAAATAATATTAATAATAATAAATACAGAATTCTGTCAGTTTCAGGCCATAGTTTTCGTCAGTGTTTCCAGATGATTGCAAATGCCTGACTAATCGAGCTGCCGAAGATAAATTCTTGCGTTTCGAACCAGCGACCTTATAATATAAGCTTAAATTAAGAACGTATGCGTTGGCCTACTTGGCGATAATACGAAACAATTATGTAAAATAGCTAAAATCATACCGAGTCGGATGTGCCAAATGAGATTGGCAGGTATTTTATTTTTAACACACACATGCAAGCATAAGCACCTAACGCATCCGTAGATACATGTGTATTTGTGTATAAATTATTTTTCACATACTGAATTTTACTATTATAGCACGTTTAAACCGTGACTGTGGCCGACGATAGCATTTTGGTTGATGCCTTGCGTTTTTTGTTTTCTGAACATTTACATACATAACTACAACAGCAGGAATTGCGATTTATGAGCTTGTGAAATAAATTAGCTTGGAAGGACTTTACAGTAGCAACATTTATATGTCTCGTCTACATACATTAGGGTGTGACTTTATTTGTAATTTCCCCAGACAATGTGGTAAACCGAATCTAAGGCGTTCGTGCTTCACAACCACATTGTTGTAGCTTAACAAAAATGTATATCTATGCACATAAGGCGCACCCTAATATATAATTTAATTTTTGTGTGTGTGCGCACAAGAGGTCTTACGCTTCCACGCAGATGAATGAAAGCTGAAGGGAGTGTGTGCCCCAAGCTGCGTATATCTCACCTAGCAAAAATTATGAAAATCGCAGAAGCAAAAAAGCGCACAAGTGATTTTTTAACTGTTGCCACTGTCAGTATTTTGCATAGAAAGTGCGAAGAGGGTATGCAGATGAGGGGGACAACTGTGACAGCATTACTGCATTGCACCAAATTCAATTAAACCGAAGTATAGCCAGCAGAGAAACAGCAAAGCTAAGGCCCCAATAGATTGAAGGAAAAAAGAAACAAACGATTAAAGTACTCATTCATCATCAATTCATTAAGAAATCATCAAGTGTGATGGTGATGTGGGTGCAACAGCATTCTACAGTGAAACACCAAAATATGTACAAAAAATTATAATTTAGAGCTAATTTTAGGACAGTTATCCAAGTAATACGAAAAAGACTGAACATGTTGCAATATAAATGCAAAAAGCTTTGGATTATACTTGAGTTAGCTTAAAATCTGTGCACATTTTTATTTTGAATTTATTGCTGGTGGCGGACACCAGTGCAAAGTACCAACTTATTCATCATTTATTTAAAAAAAATTAAAGTAAGACACGATAACCTCTGCGTCGTGCTCCTTTTAATTTTTCCTACAAATTGGCGGGACGAGACCTACATGTTTTATACCGACTCCGAACGGCATCTGCAAAACAGATGAGTTTTCACTAAGAAGCTTTTCATGGCAGAAATACACTGGGAGTGTTTGCCAAATTAATGCCGTGGGGCAGTCCCGCTTATAAAAACTTTCTTCTAATTGAAAAAGCGTGTTTGTGATAGGCGGAGCACGCTACCACCACCACAACACAGTGGCCGCTATTTACCAACTTCAATTGAACTAAGATTTATGGTGAAATTTGAACAAGTTGCAAGGTATATGAATTTCTGTCGAAAAGCCGACAATTTGCATCTTGTAGGACCTCTCCATTTTGAAAATACTAGCTGAGTACAAAGGCAGCCAGTTTTAAATTAGTTGGTTGGCCTGGAGGGCAACAATAAAGACGGCTATGAGATATAGCATTTTCAGGTCAAATGAAACTTTTTTCAAGTCAAATGAAACTTTTTTAATTTCAAATGAACCTTTTTTTCATTTTAAATGAAACTTTTTTCAAGTCAAATTAAACCATACTACTAAGGTAATTGTCAACATATTTATATCGTACTTTATAACGCTAAGTATTTATCAAATTTTTCTTTAAGACAACTATTTCTAATTAGCCAGATTGAAGGCAAAATTTTTGCTTAAATTTTCTTTGTGAATTTAAGCTGCAGTTAAGGTCGGCATAGTTTAACCTTGCCTTTTGATCGTTTCAATTTTTTAATAGATAAAGTAGCAGGGTTATACGCTAGGCAATTTATATACTACAGCTTAACCACCCACTGAAAATAAGCACCTATATTTTTTACTTGTATCTACTCCTCTTATATTTAAAGCACATTCTTCTTCTACATATACTTCCTTAATAACGTAGGAATAAAGCAACGTAGAGAACAAATAGAAGGAACCAAAGAGCATGATGTGAGCGTATTTCCTATTCACTGTCTGACACCAACTAACACATCGGTTGAATCCTCTGTATTATGTTTTCTCTTTGACCAACGTCTTACCAAACAACATAGAACAATAGCAAGGTATTGAGAGGAACATTACTTTTACCAACTATATAGTAGAGCATGTGGACTGTGGAGAGATCTTTTTAACTATGCAGAAAAACATAACAGTAAAAAGTAATCTTTTCTACTCTATGGCGTAGTTACATTGCACTTCACTCGTTTGGGCCTTTGAAAACATATTGTTACGAATTTACTTGCAAATCCTCTTATTTGCAATCCTCTGCTAAGTTCGAATCACTAAACTGTTGAATAAATAACTCCAATTTGTAATAATTCAAGATGGCCTTTATTAAAGTACTTCACAATAACACTCAAACTGTGCAACGAATAGCTTGCTTAATAACCACACTGATTGATAACTCAAATGAAACTCTACTATTGGCCGCCAGATCGCGTGCTTAATCAAACTGATTGATAGCTCAACTCAAACTGAATTACAGCGCCTCTACATCTGTCGCCTTTTATACTCTTTGGTTTCCTCGTTCGCCTTTTTCTAGAATCTACTAGCATTGCCCATGAGCTCTCAAACTTCTCAGCTATTACTAAAATTGCACAATTTTATACATCTTTTAGGCGCTTCCAGAATCTACTAGTCCAGTAGCTCTCAAACTTCTCACATATATACATGTGTTTGCGCATTGACTCTCCGCTACTCGTATTCGTACATGGTACATACATATGTGTAGACGCAATTATTTATTCGTTTATGTAGATACATAAAGATTGAATTATTGATGTGAATGTTTGTAGTTTACAGTCTCTCGCGCACACATAGGCGTATAAGTAAATGCATCTGTGTGTGACATCTCTCGGCTGCCTTATACATGTGTATACATGATTTGATTATTGACGTAAATATCGCTTAGCATTCCTTAGCATCGCTTTAGTGATGGTATAGCTTAGTGATGCTAATATCCGTGACACTGCCCTCCACCTAAGTCTGATCGTCCCGATCAGATAAATCTCTCGATCTAAACGCCGCTAGCATCTCCAAATGAACCACCTTTCTATTTCGTGGTTTCCCAATGGTTTGTATGCGGTAGATGGAATTTCTGATATTCTTCACAACCTTGTACGGGCCTTCCCAAATGCACCGAAATTTGGCTGGAACACCTTTCCGCCGGTGAGGGTTGTTTAACAGTACCAAATCTCCCTCCAAGAACCCTTCCGAATTATTGTTCTCATTGTACCTGCGTTTGATCTTACTACTCATTATCCTTAGTCGTTCCCTCGCACTCTGTTGTTTGACCAATGAACTACTTCGCAGAGCTTGCGCTTGACGGATTGGCTTGACAGTAAAGTTCCGCCGTTTCCCAACAGAAGTGCGCGATGGCTTGAAACCACCCTTGCATGCTTCCTGCAAAATTCGTGCAGTCGTTTTAGTGCGTCCATTAGGGTTTGTCAATGCCGGTGGTTTTCTCGCAGGTACTTTTGATTTCGCTTTGTTTGGCCCATTCGTTTCGTCAACCTTTACCTTTGACTTTCGTGGCCTTTGTCGACTTTTCTCCACCAGTACTCGATTACTGCTGAAACCTTTTTCCAAACTGAAGTTAATTGGCACATCCTGGTTCTTATAATGCATAATCCTTTTCTGCATGTCGATCCTGATGTCATAGTCAACTAGGAAATCCACTCCCAATATGACTTCATCAACGATTTCTGCCACAACGAATTTGTGTAGAACCATGACCTCCCCAATTAAGACCTCACATACCACTTCTCCCTGGACTTGGTTATACTCGCCAGTAATCGTACGCAATCTTGCTCCAGGCAATGGCTTTACTTACCCGTTGACCAAATCAGATCGGATCAATGAATGAGATACGCCCGTATCTACAGTCAGTACACGATCCTTGCCATCCACATTTCCTTTGACGGTAAGACTGCTCGATTTCCTTCCAGTTTGCGAGATAGGTATCACACGACATTCCATAGCTGGGGCAAGTCCTCGATTTTTACATTTGACTCGCTCTTGTTTATCTCCTCCAGCTTTGCGTTTACGACCAGCCAAGTTGGAACTACCATGACCGGTTCTGCAATGACGTGCAATGTGATTTGTGTTACCGCACTTGAAACACTTCATGACTCCGGCATTATTTTGTTGTAATCCCTTCAGTGTTTCCAAAATTGTGTCTACCCAATCGGGCCTTTCCACTTCCACGCGATGAGCTTTGTATGCGGGCTTACACAAAAGTGACGCTGTTTCCTGAGTCAGTGTATGGGATACCGTTTCCGCAAATGTTGACTTTGGGTTCGCGTATGTGGTTCGCTTCGTTTCGACGTCCCGTATGCCGTTAATAAAGCTCTGAATCTTTACCCTTTCTGTGTATTCCACGGGTACGTCCGCATTTGCAAGATGAGCCAATCTTTCAACATCCGAAGCAAACTCCTGTAACGTCTCGTTTGCTTTTTGGTAACGGTTTTGCAACTCGATTTGGTATATCTGTTTTCTATGCTCGCTTCCATAACGTGTCTCGACAGCGGCTATCAATGCTTCATAGTTGTTCCGCTCTCCTTCGGGAATCGTCTGTAGGATTTCGGCTGCTGGCCCCTTCAATGCTACGAATAGAGCAGCCACTTTATCTTCAGCATTACAGTTGTTCACTGCTGACGTCTTCTCAAATTGAAGCTTGAATACCTCGAAAGGAACAGAGCCGTCAAAAGATGGAGTTTTTATCTTCGGATTGCTCGCTGGACCAGCTGAACGATTTAGTTGTAACTGTTGCATAAGACCTTTCAACGCTTCTATCTCGGCATCAATTTTGTCCTCGAGTTGTAAAATTTTTGCATCCTGCTCGTCCAGTTTCGCAAAGAGATGCGATGATACCTGTTCCGAAATGTTTGTCGACATTCCAGATATACGTGCCTCTTGCGCTTCCAATTGAGATGACATATATGTCTTCTGTTCTTTCAATTGAGGTGACATTTGCGACGCCATTTCGGAAATGCGTGCCTCCTGTGACTCCAGCTGAGATGCCATTGTCGATGTTTGTACAGATACTGTGTTGTTGTTGTTGTTGTTGTAGCGATAAGGTTGCTCCCCGAAGGCTTTGGGGAGTGTTATCGATGTGATGGTCCTTTGCCGGATACAGATCCGGTACGCTCCGGTACCACAGCACCATTAAGGTGCTGGCCCGACCATCTCGGGAATGATTTATGTGGCCAAATTAAACCTTCAGGCCATCCCCTCCCTCCCCAACCCCAAGTTCCATATAGAGCTTAGGGTCGCCAGAGCCTCGTCTGTTAGTGAAACAGGATTCGCCGCGGATAGGTGAGGTTGACAATTGGGTTTGGAGAAGCTATATGTTGCGCTGGCAATCTGCAGGGTTGCGCTACACAGCCCCTTGAATCTGGTATTTTAGTCGCCTCTTACGACAGGCATACCTACCGCGGGTATATTCTGACCCCCCTAACCCGCTGTGTTCGTCACTGTCTGCGGTGTTTCGTTTTTTTCTTCCATTTTTGTTGTTGTTTTGTCGCTATCATAATGAAAGTCATACTCCTCAGCATTGTAGATTCCTTCAAATACCATAGCTACACTTAGTCGTTTTTGTAGCTGGGATTTATCGCCAAAAGTAGCCACTCCACGGACTTCCAACTCCTCCTTCAGTTGCTGGATCGTCAATTCACAAAACTTTGTCATGCCCAAGTTTATTCGAAGTCTTCGGAATTTATTCAACAATTCCTCTTCTGACACCAATTGTAACGAATTTACTTGCAAATCCTCTGCTAAGTTCGAATCACTAAACTGTTGAATAAATAACTCCAATTTGTAATAATTCAAGATGGCCTTTATTAAAGTACTTCACAATAACACTCAAACTGTGCAACGAATAGTTTGCTTAATAACCACACTGATTGATAACTCAAATGAAACTCTACTATTGGCCGCCAGATCGCGTGCTTAATCAAACTGATTGATAGCTCAACTCAAACTGAATTACAGCGCCTCTACATCTGTCGCCTTTTATACTCTTTGGTTTCCTCGTTCGCCTTTTTCTAGAATCTACTAGCATTGCCCATGAGCTCTCAAACTTCTCAGCTATTACTAAAATTGCACAATTTTATACATCTTTTAGGCGCTTCCAGAATCTACTAGTCCAGTAGCTCTCAAACTTCTCACATATATACATGTGTTTGCGCATTGACTCTCCGCTACTCGTATTCGTACATGGTACATACATATGTGTAGACGCAATTATTTATTCGTTTATGTAGATACATAAAGATTGAATTATTGATGTGAATGTTTGTAGTTTACAGTCTCTCGCGCACACATAGGCGTATAAGTAAATGCATCTGTGTGTGACATCTCTCGGCTGCCTTATACATGTGTATACATGATTTGATTATTGACGTAAATATCGCTTAGCATTCCTTAGCATCGCTTTAGTGATGGTATAGCTTAGTGATGCTAATATCCGTGACACTGCCCTCCACCTAAGTCTGATCGTCCCGATCAGATAAATCTCTCGATCTAAACGCCGCTAGCATCTCCAAATGAACCACCTTTCTATTTCGTGGTTTCCCAATGGTTTGTATGCGGTAGATGGAATTTCTGATATTCTTCACAACCTTGTACGGGCCTTCCCAAATGCACCGAAATTTGGCTGGAACACCTTTCCGCCGGTGAGGGTTGTTTAACAGTACCAAATCTCCCTCAAGAACCCTTCCGAATTATTGTTCTCATTGTACCTGCGTTTGATCTTACTACTCATTATCCTTAGTCGTTCCCTCGCACTCTGTTGTTTGACCAATGAACTACTTCGCAGAGCTTGCGCTTGACGGATTGGCTTGACAGTATCGTTCCGCCGTTTCCCAACAGAAGTGCGCGATGGCTTGAAACCACCCTTGCATGCTTCCTGCAAAATTCGTGCAGTCGTTTTAGTGCGTCCATTAGGGTTTGTCAATGCCGGTGGTTTTCTCGCAGGTACTTTTGATTTCGCTTTGTTTGGCCCATTCGTTTCGTCAACCTTTACCTTTGACTTTCGTGGCCTTTGTCGACTTTTCTCCACCAGTACTCGATTACTGCTGAAACCTTTTTCCAAACTGAAGTTAATTGGCACATCCTGGTTCTTATAATGCATAATCCTTTTCTGCATGTCGATCCTGATGTCATAGTCAACTAGGAAATCCACTCCCAATATGACTTCATCAACGATTTCTGCCACAACGAATTTGTGTAGAACCATGACCTCCCCAATTAAGACCTCACATACAACTTCTCCCTGGACTTGGTTATACTCGCCAGTAATCGTACGCAATCTTGCTCCAGGCAATGGCTTTACTTACCCGTTGACCAAATCAGATCGGATCAATGAATGAGATACGCCCGTATCTACAGTCAGTACACGATCCTTGCCATCCACATTTCCTTTGACGGTAAGACTGCTCGATTTCCTTCCAGTTTGCGAGATAGGTATCACACGACATTCCATAGCTGGGGCAAGTCCTCGATTTTTACATTTGACTCGCTCTTGTTTATCTCCTCCAGCTTTGCGTTTACGACCAGCCAAGTTGGAACTACCATGACCGGTTCTGCAATGACGTGCAATGTGATTTGTGTTACCGCACTTGAAACACTTCATGACTCCGGCATTATTTTGTTGTAATCCCTTCAGTGTTTCCAAAATTGTGTCTACCCAATCGGGCCTTTCCACTTCCACGCGATGAGCTTTGTATGCGGGCTTACACAAAAGTGACGCTGTTTCCTGAGTCAGTGTATGGGATACCGTTTCCGCAAATGTTGACTTTGGGTTCGCGTATGTGGTTCGCTTCGTTTCGACGTCCCGTATGCCGTTAATAAAGCTCTGAATCTTTACCCTTTCTGTGTATTCCACGGGTACGTCCGCATTTGCAAGATGAGCCAATCTTTCAACATCCGAAGCAAACTCCTGTAACGTCTCGTTTGCTTTTTGGTAACGGTTTTGCAACTCGATTTGGTATATCTGTTTTCTATGCTCGCTTCCATAACGTGTCTCGACAGCGGCTATCAATGCTTCATAGTTGTTCCGCTCTCCTTCGGGAATCGTCTGTAGGATTTCGGCTGCTGGCCCCTTCAATGCTACGAATAGAGCAGCCACTTTATCTTCAGCATTACAGTTGTTCACTGCTGACGTCTTCTCAAATTGAAGCTTGAATACCTCGAAAGGAACAGAGCCGTCAAAAGATGGAGTTTTTATCTTCGGATTGCTCGCTGGACCAGCTGAACGATTTAGTTGTAACTGTTGCATAAGACCTTTCAACGCTTCTATCTCGGCATCAATTTTGTCCTCGAGTTGTAAAATTTTTGCATCCTGCTCGTCCAGTTTCGCAAAGAGATGCGATGATACCTGTTCCGAAATGTTTGTCGACATTCCAGATATACGTGTCTCTTGCGCTTCCAATTGAGATGACATATATGTCTTCTGTTCTTTCAATTGAGGTGACATTTGCGACGCCATTTCGGAAATGCGTGCCTCCTGTGACTCCAGCTGAGATGCCATTGTCGATGTTTGTACAGATGCTGTGTTGTTGTTGTTGTTGTTGTAGCGATAAGGTTGCTCCCCGAAGGCTTTGGGGAGTGTTATCGATGTGATGGTCCTTTGCCGGATACAGATCCGGTACGCTCCGGTACTACAGCACCATTAAGGTGCTGGCCCGACCATCTCGGGAACGATTTATGTGGCCACATTAGACCTTCAGGCCATCCCCTCCCTCCCCAACCCCAAGTTCCATATAGAGCTTAGGCTCGCCAGAGCCTCGTCTGTTAGTGAAACAGGATTCGCCGCGGATAGGTGAGGTTGACAATTGGGTTTGGAGAAGCTATATGTTGCGCTGGCAATCTGCAGGGTTCCGCTACACAGCCCCTTGAATCTGGTATTTTAGTCGCCTCTTACGACAGGCATACCTACCGCGGGTATATTCTTACTCCCCCCTAACCCGCTGTGTTCGTCACTGCCTGCGGTGTTTCGTTTTTTTCTTCCATTTTTGTTGTTTTGTCGCTATCATAATGAAAGTCATACTCCTCAGCATTGTAGATTCCTTCAAATACCATAGCTACACTTAGTCGTTTTTGTAGCTGGGATTTATCGCCAAAAGTAGCCACTCCACGGACTTCCAACTCCTCCTTCAGTTGCTGGATCGTCAATTCACTCAACTTTGTCATGTCCAAGTTTATTCGAAGTCTTCGGAATTTATTCAACAATTCCTCTTCTGACACCAATTGTAACGAATTTACTTGCAAATCCTCTGCTAAGTTCGAATCACTAAACTGTTGAATAAATAACTCCAATTTGTAATAATTCAAGATGGCCTTTATTAAAGTACTTCACAATAACACTCAAACTGTGCAACGAATAGTTTGCTTAATAACCACACTGATTGATAACTCAAATGAAACTCTACTATTGGCCGCCAGATCGCGTGCTTAATCAAACTGATTGATAGCTCAACTCAAACTGAATTACAGCGCCTCTACATCTGTCGCCTTTTATACTCTTTGGTTTCCTCGTTCGCCTTTTTCTAGAATCTACTAGCATTGCCCATGAGCTCTCAAACTTCTCAGCTATTACTAAAATTGCACAATTTTATACATCTTTTAGGCGCTTCCAGAATCTACTAGTCCAGTAGCTCTCAAACTTCTCACATATATGCATGTGTTTGCGCATTGACTCTCCGCTACTCGTATTCGTACATGGTACATATGTGTAGACGCAATTATTTATTCGTTTATGTAGATACATAAAGATTGAATTATTGATGTGAATGTTTGTAGTTTACAGTCTCTCGCGCACACATAGGCGTATAAGTAAATGCATCTGTGTATGAAATCTCTCGGCTGCCTTATATATGTGTATACATGATTTGGTTAATGACGTAAATATCGCTTAGCATGCCTTAGCATCGCTTTAGTGATGGTATAGCTTAGTGATGCTAATATCCGTGACAATATATAGCATTTTCAGGTCAAATGAAACTTTTTTCAAGTCAAATGAAACTTTTTTCATTTCAATTGAACCTTTTTTCATTTTAAATGAAACTTTTTTTCATTTTAAATGAAATTTTTTTCATTTTAAATGAAACTTTTTTCATTTCAAATGAAACTTTTTTCAAATCAAATGAAACCATATTACTAAGGTAATTGTCAAGATATATTTATATCGTACTTTATAACGCTATGTATCAAATTTTTCTTTAAGACAACTATTTCTAATTAGCCAGATTGAAGGCAAAATTTTTGCTTAAATTTTCTTCGTGAATTTAAGCTGCAGTTAAGGTCGGCTTAGTTTAACCTTGCCTTTTGATCGTTTCAATTTTTTAATAGATAAAGTAGCAGGGTTAGACGCTAGGCAATTTATATACTACAGTTCAACCAATGAAAATAAGCACCTATATTTTTTACTTGTATCTACTCTTATATGTATACCCTGTCCGACCCAAAAACGTCCGCTAAAAATGTTTGTATTCTGAAAATTATACAATCAAATGAAAATTTTATAGTGTTCATAGTGTTTAATGTGACAAAGTGTACCACAAATCGATGGCACCGATTTTCTATGTAATTAATGGTGTAATTTTTGTAAGTTTTATTTATGTTTCAATATGCAATTTTGTGAGCCGCCACATCTAAAAATATTACGCCCCTGATGATGCCAACGAAATTTGGCGAAACGGAAATAGATCAGAATAGTTTAAAGGAAACTTAATCTCCGAAATTTTTTTTAGTAGGTCATGAAAAAACCCTTAAAAATCAAAGTAAAAAAAAGTAAAAAAAAAATGAAATTTCGCAGGCTCGAAAATTATTTGTTTGGGTGTGCGTAGTTTTTTCCTGACCCCAAATCCTATCGAAAAATCGATGGCGCGATATCGGTTATAAATCGACCCATTCTAATATACATATTCTAAGTATTACATTTAAATACAATATACAATGAAAAATAATGGAATAAAAACAAATATATATGTTTTCAAAGGCCCAAACGAGTGAAGTGCAATGTAACTACGCCATAGAGTAGAAAAGATTACTTTTTACTGTTATGTTTTTCAGCATAGTTAAACAGATCTCTCCACAGTCCACATGCTCTACTATATAGTTGGTAAAAGTAATGTTCCTCTCAATACCTTGCTATTGTTCTATGTTGTTTGGTAAGACGTTGGTCAAAGAGAAACGCATAATACAGAGGATTCAACCGATGTGTTAGTAGGTGTCAGACAGTGAATAGGAAATACGCTCACATCATGCTCTTTGGTTCCTTCTATTTGTTCTCTACGTTGCTTTATTCCTACGTTATTAGCGAAGTATATGTAGAAGAAGAATGTGCTTTAAATATAAGAGGAGTAGATACAAGTAAAAAATATAGGTGCTTATTTTCAGTGGGTGGTTAAGCTGTAGTATATAAATTGCCTAGCGTATAACCCTGCTACTTTATCTATTAAAAAATTGAAACGATCAAAAGGCAAGGTTAAACTAAGCCGACCTTAACTGCAGCTTAAATTCACAAAGAAAATTTAAGCAAAAATTTTGCCTTCAATCTGGCTAATTATAAATAGTTGTCTTAAAGAAAAATTTGATAAATAGCGTTATAAAGTACGATATAAATATATCTTGACAATTACCTTAGTAGTATGGTTTCATTGGTTTCATTTGAAATGAAAAGTTTCATTTAAAATGAAAAAAATTTCATTTAAAATAAAAAAATGTTTCATTTAAAATGAAAAAAGTTTCATTTAAAATGAAAAAAGTTTCTTTTTAATTTTATAATTTATTTAATAATTTGGGAAAAATTTAAACAACGTGACATCAGGACGGACAAGGCGACAGCTGTTTCGATTATACCTTGTAAATCTCTTCAAAGCCTTTTCTCCCGGGAGTGGGAGTCGAACTCGCACCCCTACGATAGTTGAAATGGTTGTAAACGCATTCAGCTACGTCATGCCTGTTGTGAAGTCTTTCCCAATTGCCTTCTTTATGCATATTTTAATCTTTTACACATTGCATACTTCGTATGCAATTATGTGTTAAAGCTATGCTTGGTACGGCGGTTTTCAAAGAAACTTTGGTTTTTGTTGCTGTTTTCGTTCTATTTATAGAACTACAACGAATTAACCAATTTTGTCTGTTTGTATGATTTTTAATAATCGGGGATTGCCCATATTGCTTTTTTTTAAATGTATGAAAACATTTATTTGAAGCAATTTTTTTAATTTTATAATTTATTTAATAATTTGGGAAAAATTTAAACAACGTGACATCAGGACGGACAAGGCGACAGCTGTTTCGATTATACCTTGTAAATCTCTTCAAAGCCTTTTCTCCCGGGAGTGGGAGTCGAACTCGCACCCCTACGATAGTTGAAATGGTTGTAAACGCATTCAGCTACGTCATGCCTGTTGTGAAGTCTTTCCCAATTGCCTTCTTTATGCATATTTTAATCTTTTACACATTGCATACTTCGTATGCAATTATGTGTTAAAGCTATGCTTGGTACGGCGGTTTTCAAAGAAACTTTGGTTTTTGTTGCTGTTTTCGTTCTATTTATAGAACTACAACGAATTAACCAATTTTGTCTGTTTGTATGATTTTTAATAATCGGGGATTGCCCATATTGCTTTTTTTTAAATGTATGAAAACATTTATTTGAAGCAATTTTTTTAATTTTATAATTTATTTAATAATTTGGGAAAAATTTAAACAACGTGACATCAGGACGGACAAGGCGACAGCTGTTTCGATTATACCTTGTAAATCTCTTCAAAGCCTTTTCTCCCGGGAGTGGGAGTCGAACTCGCACCCCTACGATAGTTGAAATGGTTGTAAACGCATTCAGCTACGTCATGCCTGTTGTGAAGTCTTTCCCAATTGCCTTCTTTATGCATATTTTAATCTTTTACACATTGCATACTTCGTATGCAATTATGTGTTAAAGCTATGCTTGGTACGGCGGTTTTCAAAGAAACTTTGGTTTTTGTTGCTGTTTTCGTTCTATTTATAGAACTACAACGAATTAACCAATTTTGTCTGTTTGTATGATTTTTAATAATCGGGG